>NW_004444222.1:849236-850999 GCF_000243295.1 Trichechus manatus latirostris
GTCGATGTCACTGAACAGGGCATGTAGAAATTTTTGAAACGGTGTATCTTTGGCTATGTATATTTTCACCAAAAAAAAGAAAGGGGGTCGAGAAGGGAGAGGGGTTGACATGTCATGGGGTTGTTAACCAATGTCATAAAACAATATGTGTACTACCGTTTCATGAGAAACTATTTATTATGTAAACCTTCACCTAAAGTACAATAAAAAAATAAAAAATAAAAATAAAAACTCAGCCTTCTGGTCTTGTGTGGTTGGCTCCTACTCATTATCTCACTCAATTTTCCTTTCAAAGGGTTATCTCCTTAAAGAAGCCCTCCCATTACCAAACCTTTTGCCATCGAGTCGATTCCGACTCATAGTGACCCTACAGGACAGCGTAGAACTGCTCCATAGGATTTCCAAGGACTGGCTGGTGGATTCGAACCTTTTGATTAGCAGCTGAACTCTTAAGCACTGCGTCTCATTATCTGAAATTATTTTACATATTTATCATCTGTCTTCTCCACTAGAATGTAAGCTTCCTAAGAATTAGGTCTTGTCTAATTCAAAACTGCACCCTAACACAACAGTTTTTGGCACATATTAGATGTTCAATAAATATTTGTGGAATAAACTAATAAAAACTGCTTATTGAAAAAAAAGAAAGGGCTCCACCTGGAGGTTGTAATAGTAAATGCACTCCGTGCGAGTTTTAAATGTAGAACGCTCAAAAGTGAAAGTCAAAAGGAAAATTTACCTTTAGCAGTATTAGCTGCGATGGGGGAGTGAGAGGGGATGAAGATGAAATTTATCAGACATATTTGTGTAAAATATTTTCTCTTCACCATATTTCTATATCAGCTGCCTTCGCAGGCTCCCAATTCCCAGGACCTCAGTAATTCTTCTCTTTCCTCTCCATGTATCACCCATAACTCCAGCATCAAACCATCCACAGTTGGGTAACTGTTCATCCAGACCAGAGGTATGCAGACTGCATCCCGAGGGCCAGATCCAGCCTATAGCCTGTTTTAGTAAATGAAGTTTTGTTGGAACACAGCCACACCCATTCATTTACCTGTTGTCTATGACTACTTTCATGTTCCAAAGGCAGAGTGGGGTAGTTGCAACAGAGACTACATGACCCACAAGCCTAAAATATTTACTATCTGGCCGTTCACAGAAAAAACTTGCCAACCTTTGATATAGATAAAAATAATAGACTAGAAATATTTGTTTACTCTTCTCCAAGAGCCTTCAAGTTATTCATTCAAGTTAATCAATAAATCTTTATTGGGTACCTACTATGTTTTTGGCACTGTCTTAGACACTGGGAATAACACAATGAATAAATAGAAATCCCTGCTCTTGTGAAGCTCACCTTCTAGTGGGGGAAGACAGATAATAAACAATAAACATAAATAACTAATATAGTATGTTAAAGGGTGAGAAAACCCACAAAGAAAAATACTGTAAGGTAAGAAGTTCCTGGGTGGAGTAAATAGTTAATGCGCTAGACTGCTAACTGAAAGTTTGGAGGTTTGAGTCCACCCAGAGGCATCTCACAAGAAGGGCCTGATGATCTACTTTTGAAAAATCAGCCATTGAAAACCCTATGGAGCACAGGTCTCATCTGACACACATTTCAATAACAAAAAGACAAATAACCCAATTAAAAAATGGGCAAAGGATATGAATAGGAACTTTGCCAAAGAAGACATTCAGGAAGCTAACAGACACCTGAGGAAATGCTCACTATCATTAGCCATTAGAGAAATGCAAAT
>NW_004444222.1:852117-857015 GCF_000243295.1 Trichechus manatus latirostris
TTAATGGCTTGATTGAGACTGGAGGGACCCCAGAAAGCATGGACCCCAGACTCTCTGTTAGTCCCAAACTGAAACTATTCCCAAGGCCAGCTCTTCAGACAAAGATTAGACTGGACTATGGGACATAAAATGATACTCGTGAAGAGTGTGCTTCTTAGCTCAAGTAGATATATGAGACCAAATGGGCAGCTCCTGTCCAGAGGCGAGATGAGAAGGCAGAGAGCGTCAGAAGCTGGTTGAATGGACACAGGAAGTCTGGGGCGGAAAGGAGGAGTGTGCTGTCACGGTATAGGGAGAGCAACTAGGGTCACATAACAATGTATGTATAAATTTTTGTATGAGAGACTAACTTGAATTGTAAACTTTCACTTAAAGCACAATTAAAAAAAAAGAAAGAATAGGCTATTGTTGTGGTTAGTTGCTGCCGACTTGGCTCTGACTCATGGTAACCCAAAGTGTGCAGAGTAGAACTGTTTCACAGGATTTTCAAGGCTGTGACCTTTCAGAAGCAGATTGCCAGTCCTTTCTTCCAAAGCACCTTTTGGTGGGTTTGAACTGCCAAATTTTCAGGTAGTAATTGATCGCTTAACTGTTTGCACCACCCCAGGACTCATAAGAATAGGCTATAGAGTAGTAAAGGTACAATAGAGGGGACTGGATAAGAGGTTTCTGCAATAATTTAAATGAGAGATGAAAGTATTTCGACCAAGATGTTAGCTGCAAAAGTCGTGAAAGTGACTGGATTCTGGATATATTTTGAAGGCAGAAATAACAGTATTTGACAATGTCTTGAAAGTAGGGTGTGAGAAAGAAGAGTCAGGAATGACCCAAAATATTCAGCCTGAGCAATTGTAGTGATGGAGTTGCCCTTAACAAGATTGGGAAAACTGTGTACAGGGGAAGGGCAGATTGGGTGTGTGTGTGTGTGTGTGTGTGTGTGTGTGCATACATTCAGGGGTTTAGTTTTGGGCTTTTAAGTTTGAGTTGTCTATTAGACATCCAAATGCAGATGTTGAGTAGGCAGAGTCTGGAGTTCAGGGAGAGGTCTGGACTGATAAAATCACTTAGAAGTCTTGAGGACAGAGATTATATTTAAAGTTATGAGTCTAGATGAGGTGTCCAAGGGACTGACTGTGACAGTGAATAGAAAAGAAACAAGAACACTAAGCCCTGGGGTAAGAAGAGAAGATACAAGAAAAGGGGGGAACACACTAACTATACAATAGACAAGTGATAACTTTGGTGAAGGGTGAGACAGTACACAATACTGAGGAAGTCAGCACAACTTGAACAAGACAAAGTATTAGAAGTTTCAAAGACACATCCAAACTCCCTGAGAGACCAAGTTACTGGGCTGAGGGCTGGGGACCATGGTCTTGGGGGACATCTAGTTCAGTTGGCATAACATCGTTTATAAAGAAATGTTCTACATCTACTTTGGTGAGTAGCATCTGGTGTCTTAAAAGCTTGTGAGCATCCAGCTAAGATACATCTACTGGTCTCACCCTGTTTAGAGCAAAGGAGAATGAAGAAAACCAAAGACACAGGGGAAACATTAGTCCAAGGGACTAATGGACCAAAACTACCACAGCCTCCACCAGACTGAGTCCAGAACAACTAGATGGTGCCCAGCTACCACCACCAACTGCTCTGACAGGGATCACAATATGGGATCCAGGACAGAGTGGGAGAAAAATGTAGAATAAAAGTCAAAGTCACAGAAGACCAGACTTACTGGTCTGACAGAGACTGGAGAAACCCAGAGAGTTATGGTCCCCAGACAACCTTTTAACTCAGTACTGAAGTCACTCCTGAAGTTCACCCTTCAGCCAAAGATTAGATAGGCCTATAAAACAAACAGAGGTCTGGTGACACAGTAGTTAAGAGTCACGGCTGCTAACAAAAGGCTGACAGTTCAAATCTACCAACTGTTCCCTGGAAACCCTATGAGGCAGTTCTACTCTGTCCTGTTGGGTTGCTGTGAGTCGGAATCAACTTGACAGCAACGGGTTTGGTTTTTTGGTTTTATAAAACAAACAATAACACATGTAGTTCAGCCATATATACAAGACTAAATGGGCACACCAACACAAAAGCAAAGATGAGAAGGCAGGAAGGGACAGAAAAACCGGATGAATGGAAATCGGGAACCTGAAGTCAAGAAGCGGAGAGTGTGTTGACACATCTCAGGGTTGGCAACCAAAGTCACAAAACAATTTGTGTATTAATTGTTTAATGAGAAACTAATTTGCTCTGTAAACATTCACCTAATGTACAATAAAAGAAAGAAACCAGAAATGGGGACAGAGAAGTAGCCAGTGAGATAGGCCAAAATTCAAGAAAGTGTAGTGCCCAAGAAAACAAGCAAACAAAGTGCTTCTAGGAGGAAGGACTGATCAACTAGATCAAGTGTTGCTAGGTCACGGAAGGTGAGGACTGAGAATTGACCATTGGATTTAGCATCATGGAAGTCATTGTTGATCTTTACAAAATTGTGTAATGCTGGGGCAAAAGCCTGACTGGAATGGATTTGAGAGAGAATAGAGGAGGGATTGGAGAAGCAAGTGTAGATTTTTTTTTTTTTTTTTTTTGATGCTTTTTGTTGTAAAAAAGAGCAGAGAAATAGAGCGTAGTTGGGGGAATATATATATATGATTATGTAGAAGAAAAAGGGGAAATTTACGAGAGCACCGTCATTGAATTGGGAAAGAGGGTATGGGAGGGACTTAAAGAAAAGTGGAGTCCTTGGCCTTAGGAGAAAACAGTTCATCTAGACCAGAGTAGGAGGAGAGAAGGCAGAATGTGCTTGTACATGAGTAGATACATAGTGAGAATCTGGAGGTTCTCTTTTGATTGCTTCAATTTTCTCAATAACGTAGGAAACAAGGTTATGAGTTGAGAATGACCATGGGAGAGGGCACTGAGAAGAGACAAGAAAATGTGACATATTGAAAAGGGAAAGTAGAGGAGTGAATTGGCTAGAGAAATACAGTGTGAATTGCCAGGTACCACCGAGGGTCCTAGCACTGCGATTTTTGATCATGAATTTAAAATCAGATGAGTCATTATTTTTACGCATTTTTCGCAGCCCACATTCAGCTACAGGGATGGACACAGAGTGAGGTGAGATCTGAATTCAGCTAGGGTTTGTGGAGGAGTCCCTGGGTAGCAAAAACAGTTAAGTGCTTGACTACTAAATTTTGGTTGCTGGCTTAAACCCACCCAGAGGAGCCTGGAAAGACAGGCCTGATGGTCTTCTTCTGAAAAATCGCAGCCTTGAAAACCCTATGGAGCAGTTCAACTCTGCAACACATGGGGTCGCCATGAGTCAGAAACTACTCCATGGTAACTGGTTAGGGTTTCCGATTTTGCCAAGAGAGTCTTGGAGCAAAGGAGCAAGGGAGAGTGTTTGCAAGGATATGATAGTAATGAATGATCATGGAATTTAAGCTGATATAGAGACTAAGGGACACACTTGGGGATGAAGCAAAATGAAGTATTGCTATAATTGATGGATTCTAGGTTCTTATGGGGGGCCAAAGCCCTGTTCAAGTTAGATTACTAGAAAGAGTAATTTGTAAGTGGAAAAATGGTATACAGTGGCCAGAAAGTGAGATTGGTAATGACAGTCTATGACATGGCTTCGAGTGCATGGCTAAGGTAGGGTAGAGACAAGTTCAAGGAAGTCAGAGGCCAGGATGTTGGAAAGATCATCTACTTGTATATTGAATTTACAAAGAATTAAGACAGCACTTCCGGGCAACATGATGCTATAGTCAGAAGCACCACGCCATCCCTCCGCAGCAAAGATAAGAAAAAGTAAGTCAAACAGAGTCACATGTCAATCCTGAAACCCTAAGCATCAAATGAAGAGATAAACAACTCAGCCAAGCACCAAATGGAATAAGAAACTGACCAAGAACAGAGAGCGAGGAGAGATACATGCAGAGGTCACCTATCAGCTACCGTAGCATGGATCCGCCATCTTGGACTCCTATCAGAGATCTTTGAAAGCGGGTATGAGAAAGCAGCTTCACGGAGCTTCCAGCAGGAGACAGCACAACCAGTAACCAGCGATATAGGCTTTCTCACCCCCCACCCTTCTTCACCCACACTTAGCCTCCTCTGCTTCCTGCAGCCACAGTTTCTTGGCCAGAAAGCACCAGCTTCACCCTGGTGTCACTTGGATTCCACCCACCCACACTAGTCAATTCCCTGAGTGCCTTTTGTTGGCTGCTGGTGTTGCTTTTTTCCACTTCTTTAGATTTCTTCCTTATCGCTCATCAACTCCATCTCCTTTCTCTCAAATACCTGGCTCCATGTGTCATCATTGCTTCTTGCTAAAAGGCTGTGAAACACTGTTCAACCATGAAACTGCCTCCCGACCTGTGCCGTCATGCTGGTGGAACCCCCAGGGCTTTTTGTTTGTTTGCTCTGATTTGTTCTGTTTTGATTTGTTTGTTTGTTTGTTTTTTCTTTTCTTGGCTTGGGTGCCCCTTCTAGCCGTGCAGTACCACGTGGCTTGGAAGCTACTCCCTTACTCTGCGCAGACGCACAGGGACATCCCTGGGGGCATTTCTTTTTCCTTGTTTGTTTGTTTTTTTTGTTTGTTTGTTTTCTTTTCTTTTCTGTCTTATTCCCTTTTTGTCTTTCTTCATTTCCAGTTTCTCAATTTATTCATTTTTGTCTTTTACCGTTTTTTTATTTTTTTTTAATTTTTGTTTTTCCCCATTTCTCGGTCTTTCATCTCTCCACTCCAATAGCAAGCTCCCTTAGCACTCCTTTTCTTTAGTGTGTATGTTTTTGGCTCCTGTTCCTCTCTCCTCTCTCTCTTCTTTCCCATACCCATCTTAGCTCCACACATCACAATCTACCCCCTCCTTCCTGCCTACCTGCAC
>NW_004444222.1:859540-892518 GCF_000243295.1 Trichechus manatus latirostris
TGGACAGCCTCATAAAACAAAACGGGACTAATGAGGCACAGCAGTCCAGGGATAAGGACTAGAAGGCAGGAGGGGACAGGAAAGCTGGTAATAGGGAACCCAAGGTTGAGAAGGGACAGTGCTGACATGTTGTGGGGTTGTTAACCAATGTCATAAAACAATATGTATACTAACTGTTTAATGAGAAACTATATGTTCTGCAAACCTTCATCTAAGGTACAAAAAAAAAGAATTATCTATGTGAGATCAAACTGACAAAGCAACTCAAAAGGTTTGATGGGAAACCTAAGGGGCAGTGAGCTGAAGATAATGGTGATGGAATAATTTGGAAAAGGATAGTGAGAATAGCAGCACAAATGGAAGAATGTAATCGATGTCGTTGAATTGTACATGTAGAAACTTTTGAAATGGTGTAACTGTGGCTCTGGATATTTTCGCCAAACAAAAGGTCCTCCAAGGTGGAGAAGGGAGAGTGTTGACATGTCATGGGGTTGTTAATCAATGTCATAAAACAATATGTGTACTGACTGTTTAATGAGAAACTATTCTGTAAACCTTCATATAAAGTACAATAAAGAAAAAAAAATTTTAGAAAAAGAAAATGCCTAGTCATCCCCAAACTCTGGGTGCCTGAGTGAAGGTCAGTCCTGAATATTCATGATAAGTTTGCATTTCCTTGTCTGCTCTCTGTAAAAACTGGTCTTACCAAGCTGCCTGCAAGCAGTCTTGGAGGCAGCAGCCCCAACTGTCTCCTTTCCTTGTGCAATGAAATAAAGGCGCCTTTCTACTCTCCTCCCACAAAAAAAGAAAAAAAGAATTAAGACAGAAATAGTGCTAGAGAGAGTGGCAATGTGCTAGAAGTTAAAATTACTGATAAATATGGTTCAGGGTGCCTGGAGTCCACAATATCAATAAGGTATAGTCAGTGATAAAGTCTGATGACATGAAATGCAAAGTTAAGGGCTTTGGGAGGAAGTTAGATGATCCACTTCGGAGTGTTCATATTGTCCAGAGGTTTCTCCTTTCAGAATAATCAATCTAAGAATGTGAAATGCCCAAATGTAACTAACCTCAAGGAAATACCCTGTTTCCATAGAGACTTTTCATACTTTTATCACAAGAGGATGCCAGAGTCCAGCAAAGGACTTTTTTTTTTTCATCTATAGCTAAGACAACTGTATTTACCAAATCATATTTTGGTAAACTATTAATAATTGGAGCCCTGGTGGACTAGTGGTTAAGAGCTCGGCTACTAACCAAAAAGTAGGCAGTTCAAATCCACCAGGTGCTCCTTGGAAACCCTATGGGGCAGTTCTACTCTGTTCTGTAGGGTTGCCATGAGTCGGAATTGACTCCACGGCAATGAGTTTTTGGTTTTTTATTAATAATTACTTTGGGAAAATATGTGTAAACTGGGAATTTCACACGCAAACTGGGTTATATGCTCACACTCTAACATATACAATATATGAATGGGTTAATAATGAGCTAGATGTGCCCAAAAGCTCTGATTCCCAAAATCACTAGAAATTCTTATGACATACAAACAGATGAGAAAGGGAAAAATGGCCAAACTTGTTTTCATCTTGAAAAGAAGGTCAAGAAAGACTTTCTCCTCTTCCTTCATTAGATTTATTGCCTCTCCCATTTTTCCTTTTAGTGTAATCTTAGTTTGACATCTTCATGTAGGAGAATTGTTCTTACTCCCAAAAATACCTTGGTCACTTGAAAGTAGCCTAAAGTCAAGACAGTACACAATACTGGGGAAACCAGCACAATTTGTACGAGGAAAGGTCATGGAAGCTCCGTAGACACATCCAAACTTCCTGAGGGACTGAACTGATGGGCGGAGGGCCGTGGGAACCATGGTCTTGGGGAACATCTAGCTCAATTGGCGTAACGTAGTTTAAAAAGAAAATGTTCTACATTAGACCTTGGTGAGTAGCGTCTGGGGTCTTAAAAGCCTGTGAGCAGCCATCTAAGATACTCCACTGGTCTCATCCCCTTGGGAACAAGAGAGAATGAAGAGAACAGGATACAAGGAAAAGATTACTCCAAAGGACTAATGGACCACAACTACCATGGCCTCCACCAGACTGAGACCAGTACAACTAGATGGTGCCCAGCTACCATCTCTGACTGCTCTGACCAGGAACACAACAGACTGTCCTGGACAAAGCTGGAGAAAAATGTAGAGCAAAATTCTAACTCACAAAAAAGGACCAGATCTACTGGCCTGGCAGACTGGAGAAACCCCAAGAGTATGGCCCCGGACACCCTTTTAGCTCAGTGGTGAAGTCACTCCCGAAGTTCACCATTCAGCTGGGGATTGGACAGCCTCACAAAACAAAACGGGACTAATGAGGCACAGCAGTCCAGGGACAAGGACTAGAAGGCAGGAGGGGACAGGAAAGCTTGTAATAGAGAATCCAAGGTTGAGAAGGGACAGTGTTGACATGTCGTGGGGTTGTTAACCATTGTCATAGGGCAATAAGTATACTAACTGTTTAATGAGATACTATGTGTTCTGTAAACCTTCATCTAAGGTACAAAAACAAAAAAGAATTATCTATGTGAGATCAAATTGACAGAGCAACTCAAAAGGTTTGATGGGAAGCCTAGGGGGCAGTGAGTTGAAGACAATGGTGATGTAATAATTTGGAAAAAGATAGTGAGAATAGCAGCACAACTGGAAGAATGTAATCGATGCCACTGAATTGTACATGTAGAAACTTGAAATGGTGTAACTTTGGCTGTGTATATTTCCACCAAACAAAAGGTCCTCCAAGGTCGAGAAAGGAGAGTGTTGACATGTCGTGGGGTTGTTAACCAACGTCATAAAACAATATGTGTACTGACTGTTTAATGAGAAACCATTTGTTCTGTAAACCTTCATCTAAAGTACGATTTAAAAAATTTAAAAAAAAAAGAAAGTAGCCTAAAGTGTCCTCTAAACTTCCATAGTTCTTTTTCCGTGTATCTTTTGTCTTCTATATTACATGACCAGTATTTCTGTACTTGTTTTATTTATTCTTTTAGCTATGACTTACATGTTGGGGGTATTTAAAAATAGATGTTAAAAATGGCTCTTCTTAAGTTCTCTGTTTATCATATTCTCTCCTTTCTTAATTAGCAAACTGTTGTGTCTTCTTAACAAGTGCAAATAAAATCAACTCTTACTTATGTTGTCCTTTTAAAAATATGTATGTATGTGTGTATATGTGTATGTGTGTGTATGTATTTATAGCTATCAGTAGCATGTTCAACCTTATGGGGCTTATTTCAACCATTCTTCTTGCTTTAGAGCTGCACCCTGCGTCATCACTGAATGGGGACTAATATAAATAATAGCTCAAGAAAATAAGTGATAAGGCAAGGCTGCTAGAGAGAGTAGTTCAAAATAAACTGTAAATAGATTTATAATTTGTTTTTATTCCCTTGAACTAACATAAAAAATATTGGATTCCTTATATTCATTCTCCTAACCAGAACCCATTGCCATTGAGTAGATTCTAATTCATGGCCATCCCATGTGTCATGGATTGAATTGTGTCCCCTAAAAATATGTGTCAACTTGGTTAGGCCATGATTCCCAGTATTGTGTGGTTGTCCTTCATTTTGAGATTGTAATTTTATGTAAAAGAGGATTAGGGTGGGATTGTAACACCCTTACTAAGGTAACATCCCTGATCCAATGTAAAGGGAGTTTCCCTGGAGTGTGGTCTGCACCATCTTTTATCTTACAAGATATAAAAGGAAAGGAAAACAAGCAGAGAGAGGGGACCTCATACCACCAAGAAAGCAGTGCTGGGAGCAGAGTGTGTCGTTTGGACCCAGGGTTCCTGTGTGGAGAATCTCCTAGTCCAGGGGAAGACTGATGATGACAAGGACCTTCCTCTAGAACCAATAGAGAAAGCCTTCTCCTGGAGCTGACACCCTGAATTTGGACTTCTAGCCTACTAGACTGTGAGAAAATAAATTTCTTTGTTAAAGCCATTCACTTGTGGTATTTCTGTTACAGTAGCACTAGATGACTAAGACACCATGTATTACAGAACAGAACTGCTCTATAGGATTTTCTTGGCTGTAATCTTTACAGAAGCAGATTGTCACACCTTTCTTCCATGGCACCACTAGGTAGGTTTGAATGGCCAGCCTTTAGGTTAGTAGTCAAGTGCAAATCATTTCCATCACCTAGGGATCTTCTCTTTCCCCTAATCATACCTAATTCAATTAAAAGATATTTAATGACCAACTTATATGTGATTATCAATGTTCTAAACCTGTATTGAACACCGACAAAGTAATATGCCTACACAGGGTGATGAGATTTTTTTAAAAAGACATGTCAAAAGGATGTATATAAAGAGGGACCTACTGCCAAGGTAGGGTACAACTAAGGGAAGGAAAGGTATGTGCTCCTAAGGGAAACCGTCAGTGAGATGGATTGACACAATAGCCTTAACAATGGGCTCAAACATACCAAAGATTATGGAGATGGTGCAGGACCTGGCAATGTTTTCTTCTGTTTCATATAAGGTCCCATGAGTCGGACCCAACTGGACAGCAACTAACAAAAACAACGTTATGGTACAAATGTAAGAAACGTATTCAGTCCTTTTACAACTGAGTCAAAGGCAACTGACTATTGGGAAAAATGATGAATACCAGAGGAGGTTTTTGCTTGTTTTGTGTTTGGGTTATCTTTGGACAAGATGGACACAGTATATCGTGATACCATATTCCGTTGAGTCTAAATTCACCATTATTTTATTATTTTTTATACAAACTAGAAAAATAAACTCTACTAATTAAACTGAAAAAAAGTGCTTTCCTTTTACTTAGATTTTTTATTTTCTACTTATCAAAGAGCTCTATGAATTTTGATTAGAGAATTTTTTTTATCATACGTCACTTTTGTGCATACATAGAAAGACAAAGAAAACTAATTGGTTAAGGTATTCCTAAAACTTCTCCACCTTCAGCTAACTCTTGTAAATCTTTTTTTTTTTTAAATAATATTTTATTGTGTTTCCGGTGAAGGTTTACACAGCACTTTAGGTTCTCATTCAACAATTTCTACACAAGTGGTTCAGTGACATTGGTTACATTCTTCACAATGTGTGAATGTTCTCATTATATTTCTGTTCTGGATGTTCTGTTTGCTCCATAGGGATTTCTCTTCTTATTTGAATATTTTATTGTGGTTTAGGTGAAAATTTACAGAGCAAATCAGTTTCCCAATCAACAATTTATATACAGATTTTTTTCATTACATTGGTTGCAATCCCCTCAGTGTATCAGCACTCTCCCTACTTCAATCCTGGGTTCCCCACTTCCATTTGCCCAGCTTTCTTGCCCCTTCTTGCCTTCTGAACTTTGGTTTTGATTAAATGCTACCCTTTTAGTCTTGTACTTTTGAATGTTCTGAGGAGCTTTTTTCTCACTGGTGTTATTGCTTGCTCTATAGACCTGCCTATTGTTTGGCTAAAAGCTGATCTCTGGGAATGGGTTCAGTTCCAAGTTTGAAGGGTGTCTAAGGGCCATAGTCTCGGAAGTTCCATCAGTCTCTATCAGACCAGTAAGTCTGGTCTTTTTTTTTTTTTTATGAATTTGAATTTTGTTATACACTTTTCTCCCACTCCTTTGGGGATCCTCTATTGTGATACCGATCAGAGTGGTCAGTAGTGGTAGCCAGGCACCATCTAGTTTTTCTGGTCTCAGGCTAGAGGAGGCTGTGATTCGTGTGGTCTTTTGAATCACTTTTGACTTAGTCACAGATGGCCTTGATTTTTCACACAATATCATCCTCTCTGCCTTCAAGAGCATTGGTGATACTACTACTTCTTAAAATTATCCCTAAAAGAACTAAAATCCATTATTGCTGAGCTCTTTAGCTGGATTTGCAGTTATATAGAGCTGGCCTACATTAAACACCCAAGAACATTGCTAAATATATATCTCCTTGCCTCCTTCTAAGAACTATTGATGTTGACGTCCATTCTGAAAGATTCTGATGCTTTTGATATTTAGGCCTGCATAGTCAATGACAACAATTTGTCATGATTGCCACCTGGCCAAGAGCAGTTGTAAGATGTCATTGATTGAAAAACTCATCCTGATTTTAGTGATTTAAGATCGGAGAAAAATGTGCATCTTAGAATCAATGAAATATGGTAGATGATTTTTGTCAAGGCATAATTCATGTCCCTTGCTTCTGTCTTCTGCAGGAAGCACGAACATTTCCAAACTATCAAAAGGAAAAATAAATATCGCAGAGCAAATGAAAACCAAGATAGGAAAGGATAGAGTAAGAGTACACTAAGCTGAAAATGATTATGATTTCCAAACCTAAACAAACATTTCCTCCTCAGTGGACCCTTTACGTTCGCTGAAGTGGAAGGAGAGTGAGAGAAGCAAAGGCTTTAAAGTCTACTGCTTTTTAGCTGTGTGACGTAGGGAAATTTACTAAATGTCTTTGATCCTTAGTTTTCTCATCTGTGAAATAGGAATAATAGTGTTTACCTTTCCCAGTGATTGTGAGGGTTAAATTGGATAATATTTCGACAAAGTTTTCTTTTCCTTTAAACTCCTGTTGAATTTCCTGTGTATCACTCATGAGGCAAACATTCTACCTAGTATTTTTGTTTGAGTACATTTCTCTCTTCTCTCTTTGGATCATAAATCCCTTGAGAACAAGGACTGGCTAAGTCCACAGATGTAGCATCCACAGTGCCTAGCCCAATGCTTTGTGTATTACAGATACTGAAAATACTTCTGTTGATTTAATGAGTTAATTAGATACATCCCAAGGGCCAAAATAATTATGAAGTATGATTGCAGAACCACTGTGTGTCAAGGCCTTCACCAAAAACCCAGTTTCAGAAATAAGACCCTCAGGCCTGATCCTGGATTGGTTTTACCTGCTTGTCTCTTTGGAGCTCAGCTTGTGCCTCAATTTGCCCTGTTCAGGGTATTGGTTCTGATACCTATCAGTCTTCGATCGCCTCTATTTGCCTATCACCCTCCAATGTCTCAATCCTTGTACCCAAAACTCCGTGAGATGTCTGAGATCCAACACCTAGTTTAGTGTAACTATTTGTCTGTTATCCAAAACCCTTGTGGTGTAGTGGTTAAGAGCTACAGCTGCTAACCAAAAGCTTGGCAGTTTGAATCCACCAGGCACTCCTTGGAAATTGTATGGGGAAGTTTTACTCTGTCCAATAGGGTAGCTATGAGTTGAAATCAACTCAAAGGCAATGGTTTTGTTTTGTTTCTTTAATCTGTCAGTGCTGTCTCTGCTAGTGACCTATCAATTTAGCACTCTGTCCAGCTCGATCAACCTCTTGTCCTATCTCTGTCCTCAGTGCGCAGTCGCATCCTCTTTGAGTCCTATTTGTTTGCTGGACTAAATAGGGCCTTATCGGTAGTCTACAAAGCAGGAAAAAAGCTAGAAAAATGAAAATGGACAAATGTCTTGGTGTACTAGCTGAGTTAAAACTGAAATTCAGACTTAGTTAATATGTTTGATGGGTCAATATGGGAGAGAGGACGGCACGGTATCTGGAGCTCATCCGATCTCCAGGACTAGATCTGCGCCCTGGGGAAAGAAGGCCTGCAAGCAGAAGCTGATAGTCTGTTTTCAAGAATGACATGTGAGACTTGGGCTCAGAAGTAAGGTGCGATGCATCTCTACTTTGAGGAGGCAGCTTTTCCCCAGTCATCTTTCTACTGCCTTCCAACCTGGGGGCTCATCTTCGGCACTACATCAGACAATGTTCCACTGGTATTCGTAAGGTTTTTGCTGGCAAGGTCTTTTCAGAAGTAGACTGCTGGGTCCTTCTTCCTAGTTGTCTTAGTCTGGAAGCTCAGCTGAAACCAGTCTGCCATGGGTGACCCTGCTGGTATATGAACACTGGTGCCATAGCTTCCAGCATCACAGCAACACACAGGCCCCCATAGTATGACAAACTGACAGACATGTGGGGGTCTTAATATAGCTAGCATTTATACATAATTATTGAAAAGCTGTTGTAGTCAATCACCAAATGCAATCATTCATTAGTAGCTTCTTCTGTAGAGGGCATCATTGGAAAGGCTTGATTTTAAAAATTGCTTGCAAATAGATGTGTTTTCATTTCATGCTGGCAAAATGCTTTGGAAAATGCCACCTGGCAGGTCTTTCAATGTAGCTATAAGTACACTCCCCTGTTGCGGTTGATTCTGACTCATGGCAACCCCAAGTGTTACAGAGAAGAACTGCTCCATAGGGTTTTCTTCGCTGTAACCTTTACAGAAGCAGATCACCAGGCATTTCTTTCATAGCACTGCTGGGTGGGTTAGAACCACCAACCTATAGGTTAGCAGTCGACCACAAATTGCTTGCACCACCCTGGGAACTTATAAGCACACTAACTAAGCTTAAACTGATACAATGCATTTACAAAACCATGACAGTTGACATTCCTTCAATGGATTGAAGCACGAGCTAGTGTATTTACTCTGCTTCCTACTTCCACCCTCTTCCAGCCCACAGATAGATTTTTTTCTCTTTTCTTCATTCCAGTTAAGAGTGAATTTAGCTTCTCTTCTTTATATGTAGCCCACAAATGTTGAAATCCTTTTATGGATATTAAGGCAAGGCAAAGTGAGGTATTTTTCTTAGAAATCAGTTTGGGATCCATTTTAGCACACTAAAAGCAGAATTAGAAAAAAGACTGATCAAGTCTCCCTTCTTACCCCATACACAGTATTTCTCAAAGTGTGTTCTACAGACTACCTGCATCGTAATCAGAATCACTTAGTGGAGTTTAATTTAAAATCCAGATTTCTGCTTTACTTCTTACCTATTGAATCAGAATCTCTTTTTTAGGAGGAGAGGTATATTTCTTAAGAATCTATATTTTTAAAAAGCACCTCAAGTGATTTGAAGTACCCTGAGCCAACTGTTAATTGTTTTCTAAGTGAGTTATATCAGTTTAAGCTTAGTTACTGTACCTGTATTCAAGAACCTGCCAGCAGAACCAAAGAGCACAGGCTAGGAGATTTGGGCCTGGCAATTTTATGTTTTTTTTCAAGGAAGCTGTGTTATCTTCTAGAATCATAGAAACAGCTTTATAATGCTCTATTTTGACTTATAATTTAAAGCATTGTAGCTTCCATCAAGATTGAAGGAACTACAAAATGAATATCTAAATAAATAAATACATGACTTGTTAATATGCCACATATTAACTAGAACTAGTTACTAAATCGAGATTACTCAGTTACAAAATATGATCAATTAGGTTTTACAGTATGCTTAAAATAACTATTTTAATTTCAAAATAGCTGATATTACAAATTCATCCTGGAAGTGGAGAAATTAGAACCCTCATGCATTGCTGGTGAGAATGTAAAATAGTGCCGCTCCTGTGGAAAACAGTTTGGCTGTTCCTCAGAAGGTTAAACATAGAATTACCACATGACCTAGCAATTCCACTCCTAACTATAGGCCTAAAAAAATAAAAATAAAAACAGAGATTCAAGTAGATACTTGTACACCAGTGTCCATAGTAGCATTATTCACAAGAGCCAAAAGGTAGAAGCAACCCAAATGTTCATCAACAGATAAATAAATACAACGTGGCATGTACGTACAATGGAATATTATTCAACCCTATAAAGTAATGAAGTTATGATACATGGTACAGCATGGATAAAACTTGAAAATACAATGCTAAGTGAAATAAGCCAGACACAAAAGGACAAAATTGCATGATTCCATTTATATGAAATAT
Source organism: Trichechus manatus latirostris (assembly GCF_000243295.1). NCBI lineage: Eukaryota > Metazoa > Chordata > Mammalia > Sirenia > Trichechidae > Trichechus > Trichechus manatus. Next base: position 869,320 of record NW_004444222.1, read on the forward strand.
TTGTTGCTGTTAGCTGCCATCTAGTTGGGCCTGACTCTTGGCGACCCCTGACTAATGGTGACCTCATACACAAAGAAATGAAACGCTGCCTGGGTTTGATTGGTTGAGGACCAGACCATTGTGATCCATAGGGTTTTCTATGGCTGATTTCTGAAAGTTGATTGCCAAATCTTTCTTCCTAGTCCATCTTAGTTTGGAAGCTCCACTGAAATCTCCTTAGCATCATAGCAACATGCAAGCCTCCATTGACAGGAAGGTGGTGGCTGCACATGAGGTGCATTGGTCAGGACTCAAACCCAGACCTCCTGAACCACCATACCTCATATTAAGTATCTAGAATAGGCAAGTTCATAGAGATAGAAAGTAGACTACAGAGTACTACGGATTGGAAGGAGGAGGGAATGAGAAGTTATAGCTTAATGGATACAGAGTTTGCGTTAAGGATGATGAAAAAACTTTGGAGATAGACAGTGAGTGATGTTTGCACACGCTTGTCAATGTAATTAACGCTACAGAAATTTATGCTTAAACATGCTTAAAATGGCAAATTTTGTTGTATGAATTTTACCATAATTAAATTTTTTAAAAAAATTCTTCCTGGTAACAAGTAGGCAGTAAGACTATATACTGAAGCCACTTAAAGCAATAAAACGATGCTGTGAAAAAATGATCCTCAGATTTGTGACCAAATAGATAAAATGCATATCCAGTATTCAATCAGACATAATTTTTACCTCAAAAAAATTTGTGTAGTCCTAAAACGTAGTGAGAATATGAAAGAATGAAGGATTCCATGAAGTTCAAAAGGCTTTAAATTTAGTCCAAAATGACAACTATAATGACAGCCTGCTTCCAATTAAATTAAAAAAAAAAAAAAAAGCAGCATTCAATCAATGTTCAACTTAGGGTAAATTGCAGACTTCCGCCAGCAGTTAAAAGAATTAGATAATATCTAACCTCAATGCAGGGACACTGCAACAACTCACCTAGAAGTTCAGTAATCACTGATACAGCAACTACAAATTAGGGTAAGGTCAAGAAATCAACCCCTGCAGAAATCCTGTTTCCAAGATTATGCTACCGTAACTAGCTTCTAAGATACCTGCCAAATTGCTAGGGGTAACAAGTAGTTTCCTTAGTGGGTAAAGGACCTTTCATTCTAGGAAGATTTAGAATTAAGCATAGAGATGTTTAAGATAATCAAACTCATGTAAGAGCTTTACATTAAAAAATTTTGCCTAGACACCCTTTTAGCTCAGTGGTGAAGTCACTTTCGAGGTTCACCATTCAGCCAGGCACTGGACAGCCCCATAAAACAAAATGGGACTAATGAGGCACAGCAGTCCAGGGACAAAGACTAGAAGGCAGAAGAGGACAGGAAAGCTGGTGATAGGGAACCCAAGGTTGAGTAAGGACAGTGTTGACATGTAGTGGGGTTGTTAACCATTGTCATAGGGCAACATGTGTACTAACTGTTTAATGAGAAACTATTTTGTTCTGTAAACCTTCATCTAAAGTGAGAATAGCAACACAACTGGAAGAACGTAATTGATGTCACTGAATTGTGCATGTAGAAATTTTCGAAACGGTGTATCTTTGGCTATGTATATTTTCACCCAAAAAAAAAAAAAAAGGTCGAGAAGGGAGAGGGTTGACATGTAGTGGGGTTGTTGACCAGTGTCATGGAACAGTGTGTGTACTGACAGTTTGATGAGAAACTATTTGTTCTGTAAACCTTCACCTAAAGTACAATAATTAAAAAAAAAAAAAAGAAAGAAATGTAATAAAAAGAGAGAGAGATTTTCTGGCCTAATGTCTCCCTTTTATAGATGAGGAAACTTGAAGTTTTAAAAAAATAAAATGACTTGCTAAGTCACACAATGACCTAGTGTCAGTGGAAGACTTTAAAATCCTGTGTTCTGACTCTTCAGGCTAGAGGTTCATTGTATAATAAACACCAAGATTTTATTTTAAACTTCAGTTTTGTGTTATAAAAAACAGCAAACCCTGGAGTCACATAGGGTTCAAATTCTAACCACTCACTTGGTCTATGAATTTGGACAAGTGACTTCACTTCTTTGAGCTTCCCTTTCTCATCTGTAAAATGTAGGTAATAGCACATACCTCAAAAGGATAGTGCCAGGATTAAATTAGGTACTGTAGAAATAAAAATTCTGGCAAATAAGAAGTGCTCAATAAATGGTAGTTATTATTTACATCTCTTGTCATGCTAAATATGGTTTGACATATGTTGTTGTTAGGTGCGATTGAGTTGGTTCCGACTCATACGACCCTATGTACAACAGAACAAAACACTGCCCAGTCCTGTGCCATCCTCACAACCTTTGTTATGCTTGAGCCCATTGTTGTAGCCACTGTGTCAATCCATTTCGTTGAGGGTCTTCCTCTTTTTCACTGACCCTCTACTTTACCAAGTATGATGTCCTTCTCGAGGGATTGATCACTCCTGATAACATGTCCAAAGTCTGTGAGATGTAGTCTTGCCATCCTTGCTTCTAAGGAGCATTCTGGCTGTATTTCTTCTGAGATAGATTTGTTCCTTCCTTTGGCAGTCCATGGTATACTCAATATTCTTCACCAACACCGTAATTCAAAGGTGTCAATTCTTCTTCAGTCTTCCTTATTCAGTGTCTAGCTTTCACATGCATATGTAGCGATTGAAAACACCACGCCTTGGGTCAGGTGCACCTTAGTCCTCAAGGTGACATTTGGTTTTTTAACAGTTTAAAGAGGTTTTTTGCAGCAAATTTGCCCAAAACAATACGTCATTTGATTTCTTGACTACTGCTTCCATGGGTGTTGATTGTGGATCCAAATAAAATGAAATCCTTGACAATGTCAGTCTTTTCTCCGTTTATCATGATGTCGCTTATAGGTCCACTTGTGAAGATTTTTATTTTCTTTATGTTAAGGTGTAATCCATACTGAACACTGTGGTCTTTGATCTTCATCTGTATATGCTTCAAGTTCTCTTCACTTTCAGCAAGCAAGGTTGCGCGATTTGCATAACACAGGTTGTCAATGAGTCTTCCTCAAATCCTGATGCCACTTTCTTCTTCATACAGCCCAACTTCTCGGATTATTTGCTCAGCACACAGATTGAATATGTATAGTGAAAAGATACAACCCTGACACATACCTTTCTTGACTTTAAACCATGCAGGATCCCTTTGTTCCGTTCAAATGACTGCCTCTTGATCTATGTACAGGTTCTTCAAGAGCACAATTAAGTGTTTTGGACTTCCCATTCTTCGTAGTGTTATACATAATTTGTTATGATCCACACAGTCGAATGCCTTTGCATAGTCAATAAAACACAAGTAAACATAAAAAAAAATTTTTTGACCTGTTTTATTATTTTATGTATTTATATTATTTGATAGAATTTGGCCTATTAGAGGATGAGACCAATTTTGTAAGTCCAATTTCAAATGTGTAATTAAATAATTAATTTAGGCTTTTGATTTAAAGTTGGATTCTTACTAAGTTTGTAGAAAACAATGGGACATTTAACAGAACTAAGGTTGACCATATTTATGATTTCAATTTATTTGATGTATATGTGTTGTCTTAGTTATACAGTGCTGTTATAACAGAAATAACACAAGTGGATGGCTTTAACAAAGAGAAATTTATTCTCTCACAGTTTAGGAGATTAGAAGTCTGAATTCAGGGTGCCAGTTCCAGGAGAAGTCTTTCTCTGTTAGCTCTAGGTGAAGGTCCTTGTCATCAATCTCCCTCTGGTCCAGGAGCTTCTCAGCACAGGGATCTCGGATCCAAAGGAAGCACTATGCTCCAGTCTTTGCTTTCTTGATGGTAGGAGGTCCCCCTGTCTTTCTGCTTGCTTCTCTCTGAGTCTATCTCAACAGAGATTGACTCAAGATACAACCTAATCTTGCAGATTGAGTTCTGTCTCATTAACATAAATGCCTCTAACCCTGCCTCATTAATATCATAGAGGTAGGATTTACAACAGACGAAAATCACATCAGATGACAAAATGGTGGACAATCACTCAATACTGAGAATCATGGCCTAGCCAATTTAGCACACATTTTTGGGGGATATAATTCAATCCATAACACATGTTGTTTGAGTACTTGGGAAGGTTTAGTTAGTTAAATTAGAAAATAGAAGCACCTAAGTGTGTAGAAGTTGTAAAGGATTTCATTTTACTTGGAAACACTATCAACACCCATGAAAGCAGCAGTCAAGAAATCAAACAACACATTGCATTGGGCAAATCTGCTGCAAATGATCTCTTTCAAGTATTCAAAAGCAAAGATGACATTTTAAGGACTAAGGCATGCCTGACCCAAGCAACGGTGTTTTCAATTGCCTCATACGCAGGTCAAAGATGGACAATGAATAAGGAAGACCAAAGAAGAATTGACGCCTTTGAGTTGTGGTGTTGGTGAAGAATATTGAATATACCACAGACTACCAAAAGAACAAATAAGTCAGTCAGAATGCTCCTTAAAAGCGAGGATGGTAAGACTTCATCTCACATACTTTGGACATGTTATCAGGAGGGATCAGTCCCTGGAGAAGGACATCGAGCTTGGTAAAGCAGAGTGTCTGTGAAAAAGAGGAAGACCTTCAATGAGATGGGTTGCCACAGTGGCTGCAACAGTGGGCTCAAGCATAGCAACGATTGTGAGGATGGCACGGGACTGGTGTTTCATTTTGTTATACATAGGGTCACTATGAGTTATAACCAACTTGACAGCACCTAACAGCAACAACAAATATGTAAAACCCTGGAGGCTCAGTGGTTAAGAGCTATGACTGCTAACTAAAAAGTCAGCAGTCTGGATCCACCAGCTGCTCCTTGGAAACCCTATGAGGCAGTTCTACCCTGTCCCAGGTCACTATAAGTCGGAATCGACTCCATGGCAACGGGTCTGGTTTTTTGGTAACTGTGTAGAAAGGATAGCAGGCCTGAGACATAGCAGGCATGAGACTGCTATTCTTGGAAAGACCTGTTTGTAAGATTCGTCCTCGGCTAACATCTGAGAATTTAGTGTTCCCAGTCATGGTTAACTGTTAAGGATGACTAATTGTATCTAGAGAGCTTGCACAAAACAATATGTTTATACTAAACACCTACTTTGCTTCTAGGAGTCTAGAATTTTGGTATGTGCTAGGAAGATGATGGAGTCCCTCGGTAGTGCAAAAGGTTAATGCTCAGCTGCTAACCAAAAGGTTGGAGGTTCAACTTTACCCAGTGGAGCCTCAGAAGAAAAGCCTGGAAACCAGCCATTGAAAACCCTTTGGAGCATAGTTCTACTATGACACACAATCGGGTCACATGAGTTGGAATCAACTCCACAGCAACTGATTAGGTAGGGGGTGCCTACATGACCAGCCCCTAATAGAAACCTGGGGCACTAAGTCTCTACTGGTTTTCCCCCGGTCAAAATATTGCACATGTGTTGCTGAATTTTATTGCTGGGGGAAGAGTGTGCTCCATGTGACCACTCATGGGAAGGAGAGAACATAGGGAAGGTCCATATGGATTCCTCCAGGCTCTGGCTGCATCTTTTTTCCTTATGATCTAACTGTGTATCCTTACTATATCACTGTAATAAATCTTAGCCATAAGTAAAACTATATGCTGAGTGCTGTAACTCGTTCCAATGACTCTCAGAACGTGAGAGTGTTTTAGGGGACCACTTACACACTAAACTTTCAAGTGCAGTCTGAAATGTTTAAAGGTATTTAATTAAGTTTATAAGGCCAAACAGTATTGCTGATCCATTATACTTGAATATTAAAATTTGCTAGACTTAAAAATAGAATAATAAGATTTGTAAACTGAATTTACAAGCTTTCCGGAAACGGGAGTCTTGACTTTATAACTTTAATCATTGAGTACTAATTTGTAAAAACCCAAGTAAATATTGAACAGGCTTTTCAGCCCACAAAAACTCAAATTTAATATATCTCATCAGCCCAGAGCAGGTTGCTTATTCTCCTTGTCTCAGTAGCAAAAGGGCATTAATTGAAATTGCCCATTGTTTCATATCATTAAGATTTCAGTTAAAAAGAAGAAGCCCAGGATCCAACCCTGTTTATACCACTCATAATAGGTAGTAAACCATATCACACTATCCTACAGAGCCTGCCTCTGAAAGTGATGTCAAAATGTGAATTTTACAAAAACACTGGCAGGTAAGGAATCTAATTAAAACTCATGGAATAGCTGGTAATTCTATGGTATTAAAGAACAAGAAAAAGTTAGTAAAATTTAGTCTATTAATATTCTCTAATGCCCTTTTCAGATTTCTCCATCAGATGATGAAGAGTGTGACAGGGGTCTCTAGTACAGCGCTCATGCCTAAAGTCTACTTATTATACATACTTACATATATATATATATTGCTTTGGACAGCTGTAGTTTAAGGAAAAAACAGGGACTTTCTCCCCATGTCTAGCCCAGCACCCAGTATATATTTGTTGAATGAATAGAAGAGCTCATGATCTAGTTGAGGTGATAAGATGTAAACATCTCTAAAGTTAAATGATAATATGAGATGGTGTCATGGTTTGAATTATGTCCCCCAAAAAATGTGTGTTATCAATTTGGATGGGTCACGATTCCCAGAATTGTGTGGTTGTCCTCCATTTTGGGATTGTAATTTTATTTTAAAGAGGATTAGGGTGGGATTGTAACGCTACCCTTACCCAGGTCACATCCCTGATGCAATGTAAAGGGAGTTTCCCTAGGGTGTGGCCTGCACCACTTTTTACCTTACAAGAGATAAAAGGAAAGGGAAGCAAGCAGAGAATGGAAGACTTCATACCACCAAGAAAGCAGCGCCAGGAGCATAGCACGTCCGTTGGACCTGAGGTTCCTGCGCTGAGATGCTCCCAGACCAAGGGAAGATTGATGACATGGACCTTCCTCCAGAGCCAACAGGGAAAGACTTTCCCTGGAGCTGATGACCTTAATGTGGACTTCTGGCCTACTAGACTGTGAGAGAATAAATTTCTCTTTGTTAAAGCCATCCACTTATGGTATTTTCTGTTAGAGCAGCACTAGATGACTAAGACAGATGGTGGTTTTAAAGACATACAAGAGGCAGTAAATGATAAGTTGCCAAACAAATGGAAGTGTTAAGAACTCAAAGTAGGGTGAGAAAACTGTGGGCTAGAGTGGTGGAGGAAGTCTTCACAGAGAAGGTTGACCTGGATCTTGGTCTTAAATAATATGTCAGAAATGAAGAGATGAGAGTGGGGAAAGACATGAGAAGAAAGAGTGTGAGCCAAAAGGCAGAAGTCAGAAAACAAGAGGCAAGATTGTGAGAAGGCATGTTGGCCCTTTGCGTTGCTGCCTAGCTGTCTTAGAAAAGAAGGGTAGGGAAGGCCTCTTAGGGCCAGAATGTAGTGGCCATGCTCTCAGGCTCAGAAGTTTGGATTTGATTCTTAGTCGTAAGAAGAATGAATGAATGGTTTTCCAACAGTTGATAAGATGAAGAAAGAGTTTGATAAGTTGAACTAAGATTATACTGGGGACAAGGTATTTGATGACTTAAGTTGGATTAGGAGTCCCTGGGTGGTACAAATAGTTAAGCGCTTTGCAACTAGCAGAAAAGTTGGCAATTCAAACTCACCCAGAGGCACTTCAGGAGACAGGCCTGGCAATCTGCTTCCAAAAGTCCACAGCCTTGAAAACCCGATGGAGCAATACTACTCTGCATACATGGGGTCACCATGAGTCAGAATCTACTGAATGGCAACTAGCAACAACAAGATAGAGGTTAGAGTGTTGTTGGCAGAGACTAGTTAGAAAACTGTCCAGATATAAAGTGATAAAGGGCTAAGATGAGGTCAGAAGTTCTGGAAATAGATTTTTCTAACATTCACAAGGACAGGTGACCGCACACAAAAGTTAAGAGTACCTTTATAAAAGTGCAAAGGAGGGTAAATTTTCAGAATGAAGTATGCATCTGTGGGTCATTTATAGTTTTAGTTGTTGTTTTTTTAATACTCAGTGAGTTGGAATCAATATATATATAGAAAGATAGTGTGAAAGGATAAGTTTAGACCCATAGGATTTCAAGAGCAAAAAGAAATGTGCAACTTAAAAGGAATGTATATCCTAGGGGTTCAATGCTTATGTATTTTAAGATTCAAATCTTGGATTTGCTAGATAAACCTAGGAGGACCCAAAGCAGTCCATACCTGGAGAGATAATGTGCATGCTGATGAACTGGTATGTTGCGGTCTGCTGGAGTCTTTGGAATACTTTTCAATGATTTTGTAGAGAAGAGCCCAAGCTCAAAAAACTTTGGTGATTGTGCTTCAGGGAAGAGGACAGCCTGCCAAGTTCCAGAAGCTGGAGGAAACAGAACTACAGGAATCCTTTCGACATTTCCTAATTTGTGCCTGCTGGTAGACAAGCTTCAGGGAAGTGTGAACAGCTAGCTGTTGGCCATGAAAAAAGCAGCTTTAAGAATGCAATGCCAAAACTATGAATTGGCAGTACTCCCAATGACTAAGCAACATTGTTCAAGCCATCCTGGTCTTCCTGTTTTCTGAGATTCTTGTAATTGTTTTGTAACTTATAATTAACAGGCAAGTATTGTATCAGCTTAAGACCTTAGTTTCAAGTCTACTCTAACTGCGGAATTAAATACTTCCATAAGCGTCCTCAAGGAGCTCTGCTGGCACAGTGGTTAAGCGCTTGGCTGCTAACTGAAAGATCAGCAGTTCAAACCCACCAGCTGCTCTGTGGGAGAAAGATGTGGCAGTCTACTTCTGTAAAGTTTTACAGCCTTGGAAACCCTATGGGGCAGTTCTACTCCGTCCTATAATCAATCTCCTTTCCTCCAAAGCAACCACAATTCTCTTGCTCCTTCAAAACACGGTCAACTATCCCCCTTTATTTGTAGGCAACAGCACAAATAAAATGGAGCTTTCTTGCTTTGCCAATGGAGGCCAACTGATCCGTATCTAAAACGGACTAAAGGTGTGCAAAACTTTTACATACACTTGGATCCATGTGGCAGCTGTGGGTAAGCAACTTTATGCCCAAACCAAAAAAACCCGCTGCCTTCCAGTCGATTCCGACTCATAGCAACCCTATAGGACAGAGTAGAACTGACCCATAGGGTTTCCAAGGAGCGGCTGGTGGATTCAAACTGCCAACGTTTTGGTTAGCAGCCTGAGCTCTTACCTACTGGGCCACCAGGGCCCCACTTTATGCCCATGATGTTAGTTATCAAACATCTATAGCAAAGTTATTCTCTGTCCAAATGGTGCACTAGCCAAATATAGACAGTATCCCATACTTAACTATTATTCTTGCAGCAAGGGACTGCCTAGATTGAATTATTTCTAAATGGGGTATGTTGGCTCTTTCATAAGCAACCAAACTGCTTTCCTACTTGAAGACCAGAAAGCTAGAAAAACAGAGAAGTAAAAAGAAAGAATATTTGCAAAAGGGATTAAAAGTGATTAAAAGGGAATAACTACATTTAGAGGATTGCTTTGTCTTTCTAAGTTTGGAACTAAACCACCTTTGGTCCTGATGCTGCTTCAATACTTTATGGTGCAGAAATAGAGAGTACATATCTTAGGGTAATCTGCAAAAATTAACCTTATGTCACTGGGATAAAAAATTCATTTTGATACTATCAGTGACATTCAGTTGTCCTTTTTCTTTCTCAAGTTTAAATAGAACTTAGTTACTTAGGTGTAGCTGTCATGTTATCTTTGAGCTCCAATACTGAAACACTCTGATCAAACCACTTTGGAGAAATAGTCCTACAATTGATTATCCAGCTCTGGTCATTGAACCCAGTTACTGGAATCCAGCTATTATTAACAGTTCAAAAACTAAAAAGAGCAGGCAAGTGCTTCATTTTTCCATTCTTTCTCTCAGTTCTTTCATCTCTTTATTACCTCTTCCTTGATTCCATCCCCATTCTATTCTCATCTCTCCAGTTCCTGAATAATCTGTAATACAATATTTTTAAGAATCACCCTCAATGTTTTCAATGGTTGTAATTGGAATCTCATTTTATCGATGCTTTGCTGAATACCAAATAGTTTCATTAAAGCTATATTTAAATGGAAACCTACTCTATTAGGGTAAGAAATTTGGGTGGTGGTAAAAGAGAAAAGGAAAATTAAAAAGAGTTTGTGTTATGAAACTATTGAAGCAAACAATTTTGCAAATATAATATCTTAAATTTGTATGGGGCATTAATGGATGTTTTTCCATTAATAGAATGTTATTGTCAGTTGGAATCAACTCAATGGCAATGGGTTTAGTGTCAATCCATGGAATCTCACAGTTGATAAGACCCTTTGAGCTAAGCATGATAGTACCCAACAACCCAAACCCATTGCTGTCAATTCTGACTCATAGTGACCCTATAAACCAAGAAAAAACCCACCAAACCCACTGCCATCAAGTCAATTCTGACTCATAGCAACCCCATAGGGTTTCCTGTAAATCTTTATGGAAGCAGACTGCCACGTCCTTATCCCGAGAAGCAGCTGGTGGATTCAAACTGCTGACCTTTTGGTTAACATCAGAGCACGTTAACCACTGCACCACCAGGGCTCCTTCAGCATGATAATACTGCACTTCTGTTCACATTGTGATCTCTTGCTTCTAAGACCTCACTTCAAATTTTGCTGAACTTTAAATAGCTTGGAGAGCTTTTTAAAATCTCAACTCTCAGGTCACACTCTTGATGTAATTGTAATCTCATTTTATTGAAGCTTTGCTGAATACTGTCCCATAGAGTTTCCAAGGAGTGGCTGGTGGATTGGAACTGCTGACCTTTTGGTTGGCAGCTCTAGCTCTTAAGCACTGCACCACCAGGGCCCCAGAATCTCTCCCAGTCGGTTGCAATGTGCTGCCAGGTTGAGAATCAGTGCTTATCAATCCTTAAAGTGCATGTGAAATCACCTGTGATTTGATTAAAATACAGATTCTGAGTCTGTAGTTCTGGGTGGGGCACAAGATTCTGCATTTCTAACCAAGTCTGTTGTTGTTTTTGTTAGATGCCTTGGAGTCTGTTCCAACTCGTAGTGACCATATGTGCAATAGAATGAAACACTGCCCAGTCTTGCGCCATTCTCACAATTGTTGTTATGTTTGAGCCCATTGTTGCAGCCACTGTGTCAATCCATCACATAGAGGGTCTTCCTCTTTTTCACTGACCTTCTACCTTACCAAGTGTGATAGTTAAGGTTGTATGTTAACTTGACTGGTCCATGATTCTCAGTGGTTTGGCAGTTATGATGTAGTTTGGCAGTGATGTAATGATGTAATCACCTTCATGATGAGATCTGATATAATGCAATCTCCTCCATGATAAGATCTGCTATTAGCAGCCAATGAGTTGAAAGGGAGTTTCCTTGGGGTTATGGCTTGCATCCAATATATATGGACTTTCTGGCACTGGTCACTGGCTTTTGCTCTGCTCTGGATCCTGTATTCGGCTCATTATCATCTGAACTCTAATTCTTAGGACTTGAGCCAGCAGCCTGCTGTCTGGCTTGCCGATATTGGGTTCATCATCCTTTGCAGCTCCATAAGTCAGGAGAAGCCTCCAGCCTGACACCTGACCCATGGACTTGGGGCTTTCCAGCCTCTACAACCACATGAGCCATTTCCTTGATATAAATCCCTCTCTCTCTTTTGTATAAGCATACACACACACACACACACAAATATATATACACACTTCACTGGTTTTACTACTCTAGAAAACCCAATCTAAGATATTTGGTACTGAGAGTGTTTCTAGAGAAACAAAATTGTAAGGATGAGTTTTCTAAATTGGTTCTCAAGCCTGGTTAGTCTTAAAGATACTGATGAATATGCTTCCAATTGTAAAGAAGGCACTGATAATCCATGGCGTGAGGTGGCAATAGAAATGCACAAAACATCACCACCAATATATCAAATATTGGTAAGAGACAAGGCTCTGGGTGATAGCATGTTTGATAATTTTTAAAATTTTGTCAGAATGAGAAGTATAAGAAAGCTCATTGGATGATCCTACTTTTGCTAGACAAAGTGGTAAAAGAAAAAGATGAGCTCAGGGCTTCAAACTCAAAGCTCAACCACCACATAAATGACCTCAAAGTTGCCACTTGTGCCCTGAAAGAAAGTCTTGTTTCTTGTAGTAACAGAGCTGACATTGCTAAAAACCAAACCCAGAGTCTTATTTTAAGAGTGACTGAATTACAATGCCAATTGAATTCCCAACCTCAAATAGTGTCTGAAGTTAAAGTGAGGGCATTGATAGGGAGGAAATGGGATTCTGAAAGTTGGGATGGAGACATATGGGCTGGTAATCAGGAAGCTGAGGACACTGAGACCCTAAATTCCATTGAATCACTCCTGCCAACAAAACCTTTAGCCCCTCCACCCCGTCTGATGAGATTAACCCAGCTGTATCTGAAGGGCCTTTGTCTGAGATATCACCTGGAGCAGTGTCTGAATCATTGCTCGGGGCATCACCTGAGGCAGGTGCCTTGCAAGATATTGCTGAATGTTCTCAAAACACACCCCCACCTTCCTTTTTTGCTTCTACACCTATAACTAGACGTAAGTCCCAGCAAGTCCCAAAAGGTGAAGTACAAAGTGTGACCCTGGAGGAGGTATGCTACACTTCAAAAGAACTATTTGACTTTTCTAATAGGTACAAACAGAAACCTGGGGAATATATGTGGGAATGGCTATTAAGGGTATGGAATAATGGTGCCAGGAACATAAAGTTGGATCAGTCTGAGTTTATGCATATGGGCTCACTAAGCACAGATTCTTCATTCAATGTTTCAGCTTGAGAGGTTAGGAAAGGATCTAATAGTTTATTTGATTGGTTTGCTGAAGCATGGATTATGCAGCGGCCCATACTAAATCAAGTTGAAGTGCCAGACCTGCCTTGTATACTGTTGAAGAAGGAATCCAAAGGCTTAGGGAAATTGGCATGTTAGAGTGCATTTATCAAGTTAGACCTACAGATCTACACATGGAGCCCCCTGAGGACACACCTTTTAGCACAACTGTGAGGAACAAATTTGTGAATGGAGCCTCAACATCCCTGAAGACTGCTGTGATTGTTATTTTATGTAAGTCAGATTTGAAAACATCAACTGCCCTCACTGAATTAAGACACCTAACTACAATGGGGCTGACTGGACCCTATGGTGGTAGGGGCCAAATGGTGGCACTCAATCAACAAAGACAAGGCAGACATGGTTACCATAATGCATAGCGAAGTCAAAGCAGTAATGAAAATAGTCTGATGTGTATGGACTTATGGCATTGGCTACATAGTCATGGTGTCCCTAGGAGTGAAATAGATGGGAAATCTAATAAATATTTACTTGATCTGTATAAGTGGAAGAATTCTAGGTCAAGTGAACTGCAGTCTAACTTGAATCACCAGATTAGAGTGTCATGGTCCCTCAATCAATTCCCATACTGGAGGGAGTTTACAGACCCACAACCCCTTGAATGAAGTGGAGACCAGGTCCCCTTGAAGAAGGATGCCACTACACTGTCAAAAATGTATACTTTTAATCTTTCTCCCAGTCTTCACCAAATGAATCTATGACCTTTTGCAAGAGTGACTATTCACTGGGGAAAAGGAAATAATCAGACTTTTTAGGGACTATTGGATAGATACTGGCTGTCTTAGACTGGGTTCTCTAGAAAAGCAAAATGAGTAAAGTGATAAATATATACATAGAGAGATTTATATTAAGGAAATGACTCATGCAGTTGTAGAGGCTAGAACGTGGGTCAGGCTGAAGGCTTCTGCTGGTTCACTTGGCCACAGGGGCTGGTGAACCCAAGATCAGCAAGTCAGACAGTAGGGCTCTGGCTCACGGGCTGTGAAGACTGACGAATCCCAAGATCAGGAGGCAAGATGGCAGGTAAGCTGCTAGCTTAAGTCCCAAGAACTGGAGGCCAGAAGAACAAGAGCCAGCTGCAGGAGCCAGTGTGAGAAAAAATCCACAAGTCTTGCCAGAAAGTCCACTTATATTGGATGCAGACCACACCTCCAAGGAAACTCGCTTTCAACTGATTGTCTACTCAGCAGATTCCATCATGGAGGTGATCACATTATATGAAATCTCATCATGAAGGTGATTACATCATTAAATGACTGCCAAACTACATCATAACTGTCAAACCACTGAGAATCATGGCCTAGCCAAGTTGACATACAAACTTAACGATCACACTGGCTCTGAACTGACGCTAATTCCACGGGACCCAAAAATCACTGTGGCCCACCAGTCAGAGTGGGTGCATATGGAGGTCAGGTTATTAATGGAGTGTTAGCTGATGTCTGTCTCACAGTGGGTCCATTGGATCCCTGAACCCATCCTGTAGTGATTTCCCCGGTTCCACAATGCATAATTGGAATAGACATACTCAGCAACTGGCAGAACCCACACATTAGAGCCCTGACATGTGGAGTAAAGGCTATTATAGTAGGAAAGGCTAAGTGGAAGCCATTAAAACTGCCTCTACCTAGGAAAATAGTAAACCCAAAACAACCCCACAGTCCTTGAGGGATTGCAAAGACTACTGCCAACATTAAGGACTTGAGGAATGCAGGGGTGATGATTCCCACCACATCCCCATTCAACTAGACTATTTGGCCTGTGCAAAAAACAGATGGATCTTGGAGAATGACTGTGAATTATTGAAAACCTAACCAGGTGGTGACTCCAATTGCAGCTACTGTTCCAGATGTGGTTTTTTTGCTTGAGCAAATTAATCTATCTCCTGGCATGTGGTATGCAGCTATTGATTTGGCTGATGCCTTTTTCTCCATACCCATTTCAAAGGACCACCAGAAGCAGTTTGCCTTCAGCTAGCAAGGCCAGCATTACACCTTTACTGTCCTACCTCAGAGGTATATCAACTTTCTAGCTCTATGTCATAATTTAGTCCACAGGGAACTTGATCTCCTTTCCCTTCCGTAAGAAGTCACACTGGTCCATTACATTGATGATATTATGCTGATTGGACCTAGTAAGGAAGAAGTATCAGTGACTCTGGACCTATTGGTAAAACATTTTCATGCTAGAGGGAGGGAAATTAATCCCACAAAAATTCAGGCACTTTCTACCTCAGTGAAATTTCTAGAGGTCCAGTGGTTTGGGGCATGTCGAGATATTCCTTTTAAGTGAAGGATGTTATTTCATTGCCCCCTCCCATAACTGAAAAGAATGCAAAACACCTGGTGGGCCCCTTTGTATTTTGGAGGCAACATATCCCTTATTTGGGTGTGCTACTCTGACCTAAATTTATCAAGTGACTCGAAAAGCTACTAGTTTTGAGTGGGAGCCCAGAACAAGAGAAGACTCTGCAACAGGTTCAGGCTGCTGTGCAAGCTGCTCTGCCACTGGGGCCATTTGATCCAGCTGATTCAATGGTGCTTGAAGTGTCATTGGCTGATAGAAATGCTGTTTGGAGTCTTTGGCAGGCCCCTATAGGTGAATCACAGTGCAGACCCTCAGAATTTTGGAGCAAAGCCCTGCCATCTTCTGCAGATAGCTACTCTTCTTTTGAGAAAAAGCTTTTGGCTTGTTACTGAGCCTTAGTAGAGACTGAACGCTTAACCATGGGACACCAAGTCACCATGCAGACTGAGCTGCCAGTCATGTTGTCTGACCCACAGAGTCATAAAGTTGGATGTGCACAGCATCACTGCATCATTACATGGAAGTGGTATATATGAGATTGGGCCCAAGCAGGACCTGAAGGTACAAGTAAGTTGCATGAGGAAGTGGCCCAAATGCCCATGGTCTCTACTTCTGTCACATTACCTTCCATCTCCCTCCCTATGGCCTCATGGGGAGTTCCTTATGATCAGTTGACTGAGAAAGAGAAAACAGGTGCTCATTTTACATATGGTTCTGTGTGATACGCAGGCACCACTTGAAAATGGACAGTAGCAGCACTACAGCCCCCCTTCTGGGACCTCCCTGAAGGAAAATGGTGAAGGGAAATCCTCCCAATGGGAAGAATATTGAGCAGTGCACCCGATTGTTCACTTTGCTTGGCAGGAGGAATGGCCAGATGTGCAATTGTATACTGATTCATGGGCTGTGGCCAGTGGTTTGGCTGGATAGTCAGGGAGTTGGAAGAAACATGATTGCAAAATTGGTGACTAGGAGATATGGGGAAGAGGTATGTGGATAAACCTCTCTGAATGGGCCAAAGAATGAAGATATTTGTGTCTCATGTGAACGCTCAGCAAAGGGTGACCTCAGCAGAGGAGGACTTTTAATGATCAATATTGTTAAATATTAGCTAAATATTGGCTAATGTGACACATTCTGTAGAACCAGTCATCCTCTTTCCCCAACCACTCACACCATTGCCCAATGGGCTCATGAACAAAGTGGCCATGATGGCAGGGATAGAGGATATGCATGGGCTCAGAGACATGGACTTCCACTCACCAAGGCCAACTTGGCTATAGCCATTGTTGAGTACCCAATCTGCCAGCAGCAGGGACCAACACTGAGTCCTCGATATGGAACCATTTCTCGAGGTGATCAGTCAGCAACCTGGTGGCAATTTGATTACATTGGATCGCTGAAAAGAGAAGTGTTTTGTTCTTACTGGACTAGACACTTACTCTGGATACAGATTTGCCTTCCCAGCATGGAATGCTTCTGCCAAAACTACCCTCTGTGGACTTATAGAATGGTTTATCCGCCGTCATGGTATCCCACACAGCATCACCTCAAATCAAGGGACTCACTTCACAGCAAATGAAGTGGGACAATGGGCCCATACTCATATAATTCACTGATGTCATGTATTGAATTGTGTTCCCAAAAAATATGTACATCAATTTGGCTAGGCCATGATTCCCAGCATTGTGTGATTGTCCACCATTTTGTCACCTGGTGTGATCTTCCTATGTGTTGTAAATCCTACCTCTATGATGTTAATGAGATGGGATAGGCAGCAGTTATGTTAATGAGGCAGGACTCAATCTACAAGATAGGATTGTGTCTTGATCCAATCTCTTTTGAGATATAAAGGAGAGAAGCAAGCAGAGAGACAGGGGGACCTCTACTACCAAGAAGGCAGCACCGGGAGCAGAGCATGTCCTTTGGACCCGGGGTTCCTATGTAGAGAAGCCCTTAGTCCAGGGGAAGATTGATGACAAGGACCTTCCTCCAGAACCAACAGAGAAAGCCTTCCCCTGGAGCTGACATCCTAATTTGGACTTCTGGCCTACTAGACTGTGAGACAATAAACTTCTGCTTGTTAAAGCCATCCACTTGTGGTACTTCTGTTACAGTAGCACTAGATGACTAAGACAACTGGTCTTACCATGTTTCCCATCATCCTGAAGCAGCTGGCTTGATAGAACAATGGAATGGCCTTCTAAAGACACAATTATGGTGCCAGCTAGGTGGCAATACCTTGCAGGGTTGGGGAAATGTTCTCCAGGAGGCTGTATATGCTCTAAACCAGCTGTTTCTCCCCTAGCCAGGATTCATGAGTCCAGGAATTAAGGGGTGGAAATGGGAGTAGCACCATTCACTATTACCCCTAGTAACCCACTTGCAAATTTTTTTCTTCTTGTACCCACAACCCTATGCTCTGTGGGTCTAGAGGTCTTAGTTCCAAAGGGTGGAATGCTCCCATCTGGAGACGTATCACTGATTCCATTGAACTGGAAGTTAAGAATGCCACCTGGCTACTTTGGGCTCCTTATGCCTCTGGATCAAAGGCAAAGAAAGGAGTTATCATATTGTGGTCTGACTGATCTTTATTACCAAGAGGAATTCAGATTGGTATTACATAATAGAGGTAAAGAGGAGTATGTCTGGAATGCAGGAGATCCCTTAGGACATCTCTGAGTACTACCATACCCTGTGATTAAAATCAATAGAAAACTACAGCAACCCAATTACAACATGACCACTAATGGCCCAGACACTTCAGGAATGAAGGTTTGGGTCACCCCACCAGGCAAAGAACCATGACCAGCTGAGGTACATGCTGAGGGTAAAGGCAGTATGGAAGGAGTGGTCGAAGAAGGTAGTTCTAAATACCAGTTACAACCAAGTGACAAGTTGCAGAAATGAGGACTGTAATTGTTATGAGTATTTCTTCCTTGTATGTGTGCATCAAATATTTTTGCTTTCTTCTTTTATAAGCCATATGACGTAAACAGGGCTAGCACGTTTTCAGTTGTACACGTGTTGATTGTATCATGTCAGGCACAAGTGTGACTTAATAATTGTCTTTATTTAGAGATTATGTATGGTTTAAGGAGACGTGTCCACCACATGTCTGTCAGTTTGTCATACTGTGGTGGCTTGCATGTCGCTGTGATACCAGAAGCTTTGCCGCCAACATTTCAAATACCAGCAGGGTCACCCTTGGTAGACAGGCTCCTGCAGAGCTTCCAGACTAAGACAGACTAGGAAGAAGGACCGGGCAGTCTACTTCTAAAAACAATTGGCCAGTGAAAACCTTATGAATAGCAGTGGAACATGGTCTGATATAGTGCTTGACGATGAGCCTTTAAGGTTGGAAGGCACTCAAAATACAACCGGGGAAGAGCTGCCTCCTCAAAGTAGAGTCAACCTTAATGATGTGGACGGAGTCAGGCTTTGGGACCTTCATTTACTGATGTGGCATGACTCAAAATAAGAAGAAATAGCAGCAAACATCAATTAATAATCAAAACACTGAATGTACGAAGTATGAATCTAGGGAAATTGAAAGTTGTCAGAAATGAAATGGAACACATAAATATCGATATCCTAGGCATTAGTGAGCTGAAATGGATTGATATTTGTCATTTTGAATCTGACAATTGTCTTAGTTATCTAGTGCTGCTATAACAGAAATACCACAAGTGAATGGCTTCAACAAAGAGAAATTTATTCTCTCACAGTTTAGTAGGCTACAAGTCCAAATTTAGGGTGCCAGCTCCATAGGAAGGCTTTCTCTCTCTGTTGACTCTGGGGGAAGTTCCTTGTCATCAATCTTCCCCAGCTCTAGGAGCTTTTCAGCGCAGGGACCCTGGGACTAAAGGACGTGTACTCCTGGCTCTTCTTGATTGGTGGTAATGAGGTCCCCATGTCTCTCTGCTTGCTTCTCTCTCTTATATCTCAAAAAAGATTGGTTTAAGATAGAAACTAATTGATTGAGTCCTGCCTCATTAACATAATTGCCTCCAATCCCACCTCATTAACATCATAGATGTAGAATTTACAACACATAGGCAAATCACATGAGATGACAAAATGGTAGACAATCACAGTACTGGTAATCATGGCCTAGCCATGTTGACAGATATTTGTGGGGGACACACTTCTACCCAATACATTCCACCCTTTTACCCCCACAAAATTTATGTCCTTGACACATATAAAACACTTTCACCCTATCATATCATAGCAGAAGTCTTAAATCAACTCCAAGTCCATCCAAAAACATTCTCTTCATCTGTGAAATCTAGAGTAAAGTTAACTGCTTCCCAAGTACAGTGGTGAAACAGGCACAAGCTAGACATTCCCATTACAAATGGGAGAAATTGGAGGGAAAGAAGGGATAAAAGGCACCAAGCAAGTCAGCAGAACACCTTATATTAGCCCTCAAGGACTGAAAATAATCATCTATTCTCTGAGACCATTTATACAATGGCCCTGCCCTCTAGACTTTCGGTATTGGCTACACTGTCCAGATTCTGAGTAGAGATCCCTCAGCCCTGGGATTCACCTCCATCCTCCAGGCCCACTGGAACAGCAACTCTGCTCCCTCGGCTTTGGGAGGCCCCATTCTCCTAGTTTATCTGAGTGGCAACTCCACCCTTTGAGAATGAGGCAGCTCTGCTTACTGTGTTTCTTGTCTCTTCAGCTTCTGCTTTCTGGTTCCTTGACCTCTCAGCCCCTCAGGCCTCACTGTCCACATCTGCCCCGCTCGGGCAAGTGTTCCAAAGCTCTGCAGATCCACTGATAAGTGCCTGGAGTCACCCCACTCCACCAGTAAACTTCGGCCGGAAGGCACTCAGCTTTTTCTCCATGGGTTGGCAAGCCTAGCTCCACCAATAAGCGACCAAAGGCACCCCACTCTTCCAGGAAGCCTCCTGTGCAAAGGCACTCAGGGGTTAGCTCCAGTGCTCTCTCACACTGGTCTCCTGATTCTGCTGCTGCTGTTTCTCTGCTGCTGCTGTTTCTTTGCTACTGCCGTTTCTCTGCTGCTGCCATTTCTCTGATGCTGCTTCTCATGATCTGCGCTATCACCAGTGTAATAGCTCTCCTCATTTCCTTCTGAGCCCGATATCCATTCACAGTTTCAAAACCACTTCCACATTTTTGGTATCTATTAGAGCAGCACCCAACTCCCAGTACCAAATTCTGTCTTAATTATCTAGTGCTGCTATAACAGAAATACCACAGGTGAATGGCTTCAACAAAAAGAAATCTATTCTCTCACAGTTTAGTAGGCTACAAGTCGAAATTTAGGGTGCCAACTCCAGGGGAAGACTTTTTCTCTGTTGGCTCTGGGGGAAGGTCCTTGTCATCAATCTTCCCCTGCTCTAGGAGCTTTTCAGTGCAGGGACCCCAGGTCCAAAGGAAGTGTATTCCTGGATCTTCTTGCTTGGTGGTAGTGAGGTCCCCATATCTCTCTGCTTGCTTCTCTCTTTTATATCTCAAAAGAGATTGGTTTAAGACACAAACTAATCTTGTAGATTAAGTCCTGCCTCATTAACATAATTGCCTCTAATCCCACCTCATTAACACCATAGAGGTAGGATTTACAACATAGGAAAATCACACCAGATGACAAAAGGTAGACAATCACATCACATCAGATGACAAAATGGTAGACAATCATGGCCTAGCCACGTTGACAGACATTTTGGGGGGACACAATTCAATCCATGACAACACTCATATAGTCTACGGGCCAGGAAGAGGAATGGCATCATCAAAAAGAACTTTTCAAGATCTATCTTGAAGCACAATTGACGTCAATGATAGGATAATATCCATATGTCTACAAGGAAGATCAGTTAATACTAGTATTATTCAAATTTATACACCAACCACTAATGCTAAGGATGAAGAAATTGAAGATTTTTACCAACTTCTGCAGTCTGAAATTGATCAAACATGCAATCAAGACACACTGACAACTACTGGCAATTGGAATGTGAAAGTTGGAAACAAAGAAGATAGATTGGTAGGTGAAAATATGGCCTTGGTGATAGAAATTACTCAGAAGATCTCCTAACAGAATTTTGCAAGACCAACCACTTCTTCATTGCAAATATCTTTTTTCAACAACATAAACGGTGACTATACACATGGACGTCACCAGATGGAATACACAGGAATCCAATCGACTATATCTGTGACAAGAGACGATGGAAAAGCTCAATGTCATCAGTCAGAAAAAGGCCAAACAATGAATGTGAAATAGACCATCAATTGCTCATATGCAAGTTCAAGTTGAAGTTGAATTAGAACAAGCCCACAAGAGCCAAAGTACGATCTTCAGTACCTCCCACCCGAATTTAGAGACCATCTCAAGAACAGATTTGATGTACTGAACACTAATGACTGAAGACCAGATGAGTTGTGGAGGGACATCAAGTACATTATACATAAAGAAAGCAAGAGGTCATTAAAAAGACAGAAAAGAAAGAAAAGACCAAAATGGATGTCACAAGAGGCTCTGAAAGTTGCTCTTGAACGTAGAGTAGCTAAAGCGAAAGGAAGAAATGAAATAAAAGAGCTGAACAGAAGATATCAAAGGGCAACTTGAGAAGACAAAGTACAGTATTATGATGAAATGTGCAAAGACCTGGAGATAGAAAACCAAAAGGGAAGAACACACTTGGCATTTTTCAATCTGAAAGAATGGAAGAAAAGACTTCTGGGTAACATGGCACTATAGTCAGAAGCACCACACTGTCCCTCCACAGCAAAGATCAGAAAAACTAAGTCAAACAGAAAATGAAGAGATAAAGAACTCAGCCAAGCATTGAATGGAATAAGAAACTGACTGAGAACAGAGTGCAAGGAGAGATACATACAGAGGTCCCCTATCAGCTACCACAGCATGGATCCACCATCTTGGACTCCTATTGGAGATTAGCGAACAGGAGGTATGAGAAAGAAGCTTCACGGAGCTTCCAGCAGGAGACAGAACAACTGGTAACCCACTATATAGGCTTTCCCACTCCCTACCCTTCTTCACCCACACTTAGCCTCCTCTGCTTCCTGCAGCCACAGTCTATTGGCTGGGAAGCACAAGCTTCCCCACAGTGCCACTTGGATTCCACCCACCCGCACTGGCCAGCTCCCTGAGTGCCATTTGTTGGCTGCTGGTGTTGCTTTTTTCTGCTTGTTTAGATTTCTTCCTTACCTCTCACCACCTCCCCTTCCTTTCTCTCAAATACCTGGCTCTGTGTGCTATCTTTGCTTCTTCCTGAAAGGCTGCAAAACACCGCTTGACTGTGAAACTGCTTCCCGGCCTGTTCCGCCACGCTGGTGGGACCCCCAGGGCTTGTTTGTTTGTTTGTTCTGATTTTTTCTGTTTTAATTTGTTTGTTTTCTTTTTCTTTTCTTGGCTTGGGAGCCCCTTCTATCCAGGAAGTACCAGGTGGCTTGAAAGCTAGTCCCTTACTCTGTGCAGATGCACAGGGACATCCCTGGAGGCACTTCTTTTTTCTTGTTTTTTTGTTTGTTTGTTTGTTTGTTTTCATTTCTTTGTTTAGTTTTCTTCTCTCTCTTATTCCCTTTTTGTCTTTCTTCATTTCCAGTCTCTCAATTTATTCATTTTTGTCTTTTACCCTTTTTCTTTTTTCATTTTTGTTTTTCCCCATTTCTCAATCTCTCATCTATCTACTCCAATAGCAAGCTTGCTTAACACTCTTTTTCATTTATGTGTATGTTTTTGGCTCCTGTTCCTCTCTCCTCACTCTCATGTTTCCCAAACCCATCTTAGCTCCACACATCACAATCTACCCCTTCCTTCCTGCCTACCTGCACCGTGTGCTGAACATCACACTCCCAAGCAGCACAGGCACGGCCTACTGGAACCTGCCCTGCACTGATTCCCAGTCCACACGGTCAGCCCTGGTATGTGCCACAAAAAACTTATCCCAACAACTCCCCTTCAGCTGGACCTGTCCTCCT
>NW_004444222.1:894113-902031 GCF_000243295.1 Trichechus manatus latirostris
AATAGACATATGCATACCCATATTCACTGAAGCACTGTTCACAATAGCAAAAAGATGGAAACAACCTAGATACCCATCAACAGATGAATGGATAAACAAACTATGGTACATAGACACAATGGAGTATTATGCAAAGATAAAAAGAACAATGATGAATCTGTGAAGCATCTCATAACATGGATGAAACTGGAGGACACTATGCTCAGTGAAGTAAGTCAATCACAAAAGGACAAATATTGTATGAGACTTCTACTGTATAACTCATGTAAAAGTTTACACACAAAAAGATACAATCTTTGTTGGTTACGAGGAATGGGTGGGGTGGGGTGGGGGGACTAAATAGATAAATGGTAACTTTGGTGAAGGGTAAGACAGTACACAATACTGGGGAAACCAGCACAACTTGTACAAGGAAAGGTCATGGAAGCTTCATAGACACTTCCAAACTCCCTGAGGGACTGAAGTGATGGGCGGAGGGGCTGTGGGGACCATGGTCTTGGGGAAAATCTAGCTCAATTGGCATCACACAGTTTATGAAGACAATGTTCTACATTTTACCTTGGTGGGGTCTTAAAAACCTATGAGCAGCCATCTAAGATACTCCACTGGTCTCACCCCTTCAGGAGCAAGGGAGAACGAAGAAAACAAGATACAAGGGAAATATTAGTCCAAAGGACTAATGGGCCACAGCTACCACCGCCTCCACCAGACTGAGTCCAGTACAGCTAGATGGTGCCTGGCAACTGCTACTGACTGCTTTGACCGGGGTCACAATAGAGGGTCCTGGACAGGGCTGGAAAAGGACGTAGAACAGAATTCTAACTCAGAAAAAAAAGACCAGATTTACTGGCCTGACAGACTGAAGAAACCCTGAGAGTATGGCCCCAGACACCCTTTTAGCTCAGTGGTGAAGCCCCTCCCGAAGTTCACCGTTCAGCCGGGGATTAGACAGCCTCATAAAACAAAACATGACTAATGAGGCACAGCAGTCCAGGGACAAGGACTAGAAGGCAGGAGGGGACAGGAAAGCTGGTGACAGGGAACCCAAGGTTGAGAAGGGAGAGTGTTGACATGTCATGGGGTTGTTAATCAAATGTGACTAACTGTTTAATGAGAAACTATTTGTTCTGCAAACATTCATCTAAGATACAAAAACAAAAAAAGAATTATCTATGCGAGATCAAATTTACAACAGCAAATCAAAAGGTTTGATGAGAAGCCTAGGGGGCAGTGAGTTGAAGACGATGGTGATGGAATAATTTGGAAAAGGATAGTGAGAATAGCAGCACAACTGGAAGAATGTAATCGATGTCACTAAATTGTACATGTAGAAACTTTCAAAATGGTGTAACTTTGGCTATGTATATTTTCACCAAAAAAAAAGGTCCTCAAGGTCACGAAAGGAGAGTGTTGACATGTCGTGGGGTCGTTAACCAATGTCATAAAACAATATGTGTAATGACTGTTTAATGAGAAACTATTTGTTCTGTAAACCTTCATCTAAAGTACAATAAAAAAAAAATGAGAATGGAAGAAAAAATCCAAGCCTTAAGTTGCAATATTGAAGGACTTTACGAGGAAAATACTAAATGACACAGGAAGCATCAAAAGTAGATAGAAGGAATACACAGAGTCATTGTAGCAAAAAAGAATTGGTTAACATTCAACCATTTCAGGAGAAAGCATATGATCAAGAATCGATGGTACTGAAAGAAGAAGTCCAAGCTGCACTGAAGGCAATGGTGAAACACAAGGTTCCAGAAACTGATGGAATACCAATTGAGATGTTTCACTAAACGCATGCAGTGCTGGGAGTGTTCACTCGTCTATGCAAAGAAATTTGAAAGACAGCTACTCTGCCGCCTGGAAGAGATCCATATTTGTACCCATTCCAAAGAAAGTTGATCCAACAGAATGCAGCAATTATCGAACAATATCATTAATATTATACACAATTAAAATTTTGCTGAAGATTATTCAAAGGAGGTTTCAGCAGTACGTCGACAGGGAACTGCCAGAAATTCAAGTCAGATTCAGAACAGCATGTGGAACAAAGGATGTCAGATGGATCCAGGCTGAAAGGAGCGAATACCAGAAAGATGCAAAGGCATTCAATTATGTGGATCATAACAAATTATGGATAACATTCGGAAGAATGGGAATTCCAGAACACTTAATTGTGCTCATGAAGAACCTGTATGTAGAACAAGAGGCAGTTGTTCAAATAGAACAAGGGGATACTGCGTGGTTTAAAGTCAAGAAAGACGTGTGTCTGGGTTGTATCCTTTCACCATACTTATTCAGTCTGTATGCTGAGCAAATAATCCAAGAAGCTGGACTATATGAAGAAGAACATGGCATCAGAATTGGAGGAAGACTCATTAACAACCTGCGTTATGCAGATGACACAACCTTGCTTGCTGAAAGTGAAGAGGACTTGAAACACTTAATGATGAAGATCAAAGACCACAGCCTTCAGCATGGATCACACCTCAACATAAGGAAAACAAAAATCCTCACAACTGAACCAATAAGGAACATCATGATAAATGGAGAAAAGAATGAAGTTGTCAAAGGTTTCATTTTTCTTGGATCCATAATCAACACCCATGGAAGCAGCAGTCAAGAAATCAAAAGACACATTGCATTGGGCAAATCTGCTGCAAAAGACCTCTTTAGAGTGTTAAAAAGCAAAGGTGTCACTTTAAGGACTAAGGTGTGCCTAACGCAAGTGTTTAGTCACACCTTAGTGTATTTTCAGTCACCTCATATGCATGTGAAAGCTGAACAATGAATAAGGAAGACCAAAGAAGAACTGATGCCTTTGAAGTATGGTGTTGGTGAACAAAATATTGAATATACGATGGACTGCCGAAAGAATGAACAAATCTGTCTTGGAAGAAGTACAGCCAGAATGCTCCTTAGAAGCAAGGATGACCAGACTTCATCTCACATACTTTGGACATGGTCCCTGGAGAAGGACATCATGCTTGGTAAAGCAGAGGGTCAGCGAAAAAGAGGAAGTCCCTCAACGAGATGAATTGACACAGTGGCTGCAACAATGGGCTCAAGCATAACTATGATTTTGAGGATGGCGCAGGACCGGCAGTGTTTCGTTCTGTCTATGAGTCGGAACCAACTTGATGGCACGTAACAACAACAAGGAGATGTGTACAGGTGCCAGGTAATTTCCCCAACAAGAGTGGTCAGAAAAAGGTTTTTCTTTACCTCTCACACTGTTAGGGACCATTTTTCCTTTCATGACAACAGAATTTAGACCTCTTGTGAAACGCCTGCATAGTAGTACCGTACATAAAGACAAAGCTACCATGATTTCAGCCATCACTACCTCACTAATCCACATGGAAACCCAAAAACCATGAAAAAGGGCAGGTTAACTCTTTTTCACCGAGAATTGTGATAACTGTAACAAAAACCACAACTTTAGTAAAAATAAATAAATAAAAAGGTCCAGGCCTCATCCTACTTCAAGGAACCTCAGCCTTTGTGTTTTTTATTAGTTCACAGGTGATTCTGGTGCACACCAAGGTACAATCACCGGTCTAAAACTCTTGGCTGTCAGGTATCTAATTCCTCTGTCCTATGTGTTGTTCTAGGTTTCTTGCTTTCTGTCGCAGCGGCGACGGTTGTCGGGATGGCGGAGACAGTAACCAAACACAACTCTTACAGAGAATTGGGGCCAGGAGGGTCAATCTGAGGAGTCGACCCCGGCTTCAGTCCCAGGAGTTTATTTATAGTCAATACAGCAAGCAGTGAAGCAAATAACAGAACAATGGGCTTTGGGTGCAGGCAAGGGAGAAGGAATTCAGGTAAACAAGTCAATCAGTAAAGGGACAATAGGTTTGGGGAAACAAGTTGTGACAAGTCTCTACATGTTGAGGACAAGTCTCAACATGTTGGGGACAAGTCTCAACATGCTGTGCACCATAGAGGCCTGTGGGGGCTGCAGTTGTCAATAGTGCAGCCATGTTTAAATGGCATATATCCCCACAGCTTTCTCTCTTGTTTCCTTTTCTGTATCTTCTGAAATCATAGAATGCAAATACCTGAAGAAAACATAAAATTCAAAATAATGGAGCCCTGGGTGGCATAGATGGTCAAGTGTTTAGCTGTCAACTGAAAGGTTGACAGTTCAAGTCCACCCAGAGATGCCTCAGAATAAAGGCCTGGCAATCTACTTCCAAAACATCCTATGGAGTGAAGTTCTACTCTGACACACATAGGGTTTCCGTGAGTTAAAGCTGACTCCATGACAACTGGTTTGAGGCCAGTGGGATTTCAGTGGTAGAATTCTGACTTTCCATCTGGGAGACAGAGTTTCGATTATCAGCCAATGCATCTCAAATGAAGCCACCACCTGTCTATCAGTGGAGGCTTGCATGTTGCTGTGATGCTGAACAGGTTTCAGCAGAGTTTCCAGACTAAGACAGACTAGGAAAAAAGGCCTAGCTATCTATTTCTGAAAAATCAGCCTATGAAAACCCTATTGATCACAATTGTCCTACCTTGTTGTACATGGTATTACCACGAGGTGAGCTGACTCAACAGCAGCTACCAACAATAACAACATAGTTTAGCTAGGTATATAAACTGCATTACTCGATTAAATAAAGAGAGAGAGAGAAGCAGTTCATACAGCAAGTAGTTTTTGTTGTTAGGCACATTCGTGTTGGTTCCAACTCATAGTGACCCTATGTACAGCAGAATGAAACACTGCCTGGTATACAATTGCACATCTGGCCAGATGTGTCCTGCCAAACAACCCAGTCCAAGGCTTTTTGGACTAACACAGAGATATTTGACATTTTATTTTCAAAATCTCACTTTTACCCAAGTTATGGATTAATCTTTATCTCCCTCAGTGGTCACAGTCTTGCACCTCCCCAACCTAAACCTCATTTTTAAGTATAGTATGTTTCTACATGTTTTTAGACTGATTTTACCTAAAACTACATTAATGTCATTGAATATCCTTGTTTTATTAAATATATTTAAAAAGACTATCAGGTCTACAGATTATGTTTTGTCACAATGTGCGCTTTCCACAATAACTTAGAGCTCATACTTTTAAGATAATCTGCACACTTTTTATAATAATGTTGTTATTAGGTTCCATCAAGTCAGTTCCAACTCATAGCTACCCTATGTATTACAGAACAAAACATTGCTCTGTTCTGTGCAATCCTCACAATCATTGCTTTGTTTGAGCCCATTGTTGCAGCCATTGTATCAGTCTGTCTCATTGAGGGTCTTCCTCTTTTTCACCGATCTTCTGCTTTATCAAGCATGATGTCCTTCTCCAGGGACTGATCCCTCCTGATAACATGTCCAAAGTATGTGCCTTCTCATCCTGCCTTCGGACAAGAGCTGCCTATTTGGTCTCCTGTATCTGCTTGAACTAAGAAGCACACTCTTCACGAGTATTATTTTATACTTTATAGTCCAGTCTAATCTTTGCCTGAAGAGTGGGCTTCAGGAATAGTTTTAGTTCTGGGTTAACAGAGCTTCTGGGGTCCATGGCTTCGATGGTTCCTCCTGTCTCAGTCAGACCATTAAATTTGATCTTTTTACGTGAATTTGAGTTCCGCTCCACAATTTTCTCCTGCTCCGTCAGGGACTCTCTGTTGTGTTCCCTGTCAGGGCTGTCATTGGTGGTAGCCAGGCGACATCTAATTCTTCTGGTCTCAGGCTGATAGAGTCTCTGGTTTATGTGGCCCTTTTGTCTCTTGGGCTAATATTTTCCTTATGTCTTTAGTGTTCTTCATTCTCCTTTTCTCCAGGTGGTTTGGGACCAATTGATGCATCTTAGATGGCCTCTTGCAAGCTTTTAAGACCCCAGATGCCACTCACCAAAGTGGGATGCAGAACATTTTCTTAATAAACTTTGTTATGCCAATTGACCTAGATGTCCCCCAAAATCATGGTCTCCAGGCCTCAGCCCCTGCTACTCTGTTCCTCAGAGTGTTTGGTTGTGTTCAGGAAACTTCTTAGCCTTTGGTTTAGTCTCTTTGTGAAGATTTCCCCTGTATTGTGTGTTGTCCTTCCCTTCACCTAGGATGATTCTTGGCTACTATCTAGTTAGGGAATTTCCCTCTGTCTCCTCCCCACCCTCGTAACCATCAAAGAATGTTTTCTTCTGTGTTTAAACCTTTTCTTGAGTTCTTATTATAGTGGTCTCATACAATATTTGTCCTTTTGTGACTGACTAATTTCACTCAGCATAATGCCTTCCAGATTCATCTATGTTGTGTGATACTTTTCATTTTCTTAATGGTTAAAAATGCATTTTTAAAATATTTATATAAAAGGTGTGTGGAGCCTCTGAAGCCTTCTTGGTATGCCAGGATTCTCAGATGACAGAAAACACTGCAAGTGAGCATTTTAGTGGCATTTTAGAGCAAACTAACTCATCTTCGGGAGAATCATGGTCTGGTGGAGTTGGAAGTGACCATAAATTAACCAGGATGCCCTCCTAATTTTGTAAACTCCTACATGTTTGGATAGCTTAACTACCATGCCATTTGCAAGGTTTTATGGAGCATTGGGGGCACAGCTTGGATTTGAAGGCAAACAAAAACTTCAGGACTCATGAGTTCATCTAGGGCAGGAGTGCAAAGTGAAAAAAATCAGTATTTCCTGATGGTACTAGTGATTTATTTGCTGGCTCAAGATAAAGAGGTTTTGACATCAAAGAGAAGCGAGGAAAAACTCTGAACTTACTACAAACATGTCTCTAATAATAGAAATCTATCACAATGATGGTTTGTTTTTTTAATAATAACAAAGAAAAAAAAAACAGATCATGCAGTTAAGGAAACTGCAGCATGTTCAGTATACAAGGGCCAAATTTGCCCATTTACTTCAAAACACCCCATGTTTCCTTTGCATTTATGCTTTATGTATACCAGTAGTCCCCACCTGTCCTTTTTTTTTTTTTTTCTTCTTCTTCTTGTACAGCTTAAAGTTAGTAATGTGTACTACATACAATGTTGGAGCACATAATTTGCTGATGTTATCATTCTCATGCCAACTCCGAAAGACAAAGATCAGATTTATAAATATACTGATAATAAAAGGCAATAATAATGAAAACTAAGGAAAAGAAAGAGATAATCAACTTATGGCGGAACCAACTTACTATGGAGTTATTGGAACAGAACCCTGTTGGAAGTTGGGGACTACCTATAATTTTTTTTTAAATTTTTTTAATTTTACTTCATATGAAGGTTTACAGAACAAATGGTTTCTCATTAAACAGTCAGTACATGTATCATTTTATGACGTTGGTTAACAACCCCATGACATGTCAACACTCTCCTTTCTTGACCTTGGAGGACCTTTCGTTTGGTGAAAGTATACATAGCCAAAGTTACACCATTTCAAAAGTTTCTACATGTAAAATTTAGTGACATTGATTACATTCTTCTAGTTGTGCTGCTATTCTCACTATTTTTCCAAATTATTCCATCACCATTATCTTCAACTCACTGCCCCCTAGGCTTCCCATCAAACCTTTTGAGTTGCTATTGTCAATTTGATCTCACATAGATAATTCTTTTTTTGTTTTTGTACCTTAGATGAATGTTTGCAGAACAAATAGTTTCTTATTAAACAGTTAGTACACATATTGCCCTATGACAATGGTTAACAACCCCATGACATGTCAACACTGTCCCTTCTCAACCTTGGGTTCCTCATCACCAGCTTTCCTGTCCCCTCCTGCCTTCTAGTCCTTGTTCCTGGACTGCTGTGCCTCATTAGTCCCATTTGGTTTTATGGGGCAGTCCAATGTCCGGCTGAATGGTAAACTTTGGGACTGACTTCACCACTGAGCTAAAAGGGTGTCCAGGGGCCATACTCTCAGGGTTTCTCCAGTCTGTCAGGCTAGTAAATCTGG
>NW_004444222.1:903612-916667 GCF_000243295.1 Trichechus manatus latirostris
TCATCCCATTGCCTTCTTGCCTGCATGGTTTCTGCCAAATAATCCAAGCTTAGTCATATCGTTTCTCCTCTGTATGTGACTTTTTGTTTTTCTCAAGCTGCTCTCAGGATTCTTTGTTTGTCTTTGCTTTTAGTGAATGTGATTACGATATGCCTTGGTGATTTTCTTTTGGGGTCTATCCTATATGGGGTTCGTTGAGCTTCTTGGATCATCAGCTTTTCATCTTTCATGGTATTAGGGAAGTTTTCTGTCAACAGTACTTCAATGATCCTCTCTGTGTTTTCTGTTTTTTCCCCCTGTTCTGGAACTTTGATCACTTGCAGATTTTTGCCTTTGATTGTATCCTACATAATTCTCATGGTTTCTTCATTTTTCTTCTTTCTTTTTTCTGATTTTTCCTCAAACAGAGTTGTATGCAAGTGTTTGTCTTCAATTTCACTGATCCTATCTTCCATCATTTCAAACTTGCTCCTCAGCCCTTCTATGACACTGTCCATTTCTGAAATCTTGTCTATCTTTTGAATTTCTAATTGTTGTTTTTGTATGTTTTCTAGTTGTGAATTTATTTTGGCATTTTGTTCTTGTATTATTTTCTTGAATTCTTCCATTTTTTTGTCTGTATATTCCACGAATTTTTCTATTTTTTCCTCATTTTTGTCTGCTTTTTGCTTCAACTCTTGGATAATTCTGAATATTAGAGATTTGAATTCCCTATCAGTTAGGTCTAGTGCCTTTTGTTCTACTGGAAGGTCATCTGGTGTTTTATTTTGGATGCCTACTGGAACCATCCTGTCCTGTTTTTGTAAATATTTTGGTATTGTCTGCTGTTTTCAGGGCATTCAGTGGTTATTTTCCTCATTTATTGATTTTAGATTTGTTTGTTTTGTCCTGCTTTCTTGTCTTATTTGGTTATGTCAGAGCAGGCGGGCTGTGCGTTCTTTGTCTTTTGCTCGTCTGTGGGCACGATACTTTTCACCTTCTTCTCCAATGGGCAGGGTCAGTCACTCAGGTATGGTACAGCAGGGCACGTCCAGCTGGGGGGATTTGCTGGGATGGGTTGTTTGGCACATACCAGGGCTGACAGTGTGGACCTGGAATCAGTGCAGGGCAGGTTCCAGTAGGCCGTGCCTGTGCTGCTTGGGAGTGTGATGGTCAGTGCACGGTTCAGGTAGGCAAGAAGGAGGGGGTAGATTGTGATGTGTGGAGCTAAGATGGGTATGGGAAAGATGAGAGAGAGGAGAGAGGAACAGGAGCCAAAAACATAAACACAAACAAAAAAGAGTGCTAAGGGAGCTTGTTATTGGAGTGGAGAGATAAGAGACTGAGAAATGAGGAAAAACAAAAAAGAAAAGAAAAAGGGTAAAAGAAAAAAATGAATAAATTCAGAAACTGGAAATGAAGAAAGACAAAAAGGGAATAGGAGAGAGAAGAAAACAAAACAAAGAAACAAACAAACAAAAAAAAAAAAGCAAAACCAAAAAAGAAGAAAAAAG
Organism: Trichechus manatus latirostris; assembly: GCF_000243295.1. Classification (NCBI taxonomy): domain Eukaryota; kingdom Metazoa; phylum Chordata; class Mammalia; order Sirenia; family Trichechidae; genus Trichechus; species Trichechus manatus. The sequence continues at coordinate 905,106 of NW_004444222.1, forward strand.
AAATGCCCCCAGGGATGTCCCTGTGCGTCTGCACAGAGTAAGTGGGTAGCTTCCAAGCCACGTGGTACTGCCAGCTAGAAGGGGCACCCAAGCCAAGAAAAGAAAAAGAAAACAAACAAACCAATCAAGCCAGAACAAATCAGAGCACACAAACAAACAAAAAAGCCCCAGGGGTTCTACCAGCATGGTGGCACTGGCCGGGAAGCAGTTTCACAGTCCAGTGGTGTTTCGCAGCCTTTCAGGAAGAAGGGAAGATGGCGCACGGAGCCAGGTATTTGAGAAAAGGGAGGAAGAGGTGGTGAGGGGTAAGGAAGAAATCTAAAGAAGCAGAAAAAAGCAACACCAGCAGCCAACAAAAGGCACTCAGGGAGCCAGCCAGTGCGGGTTGGTGGAATCCAAGCAACACTGAGGTGCTTCCCTACCAACAGACTGTGGGTGCAGGAAGCAGAGGAAGCTAAGTGAGGGTGAAGAAGAGTGGGGGGTGGGAAAGTCTATATCGCTGGTTACTGGTTGTTCTGTCTCCTGCTGGAAGCCCCGTGAAGCTGCTTTCTCATACCTCCTGTTTGCTGATCTCTGATAGGAGTCCAAGATGGCAGATCCATGCTGTGGTAGCTGATAGGGGACCTCTGCATGTATCTCTCCTCACTCTCTATTCTGGGTCAGTTTCTTATTCTGTTTGGTGCTTGGCTGAGTTTTTTATCTCTTGATTTGATGCTTAGGGTTTCAGGATTGACATGTGACTCTGTTTGATTTAGTTTTTCTCTATAATTGTTTTTTATGCCCTTCAAACTTGCCTCATTGGCTCGTTCACATAACAATGAATTTATTGATCATCTTTTATAAGCTAGGTACTGGACTCAAAAAGTAGTTCACATGCTAATTGTAAAAATGGTGTGGAGCCCTCGTTGTCTGACCTCCTCTAACTTCACAAGGAGGGAGAAGAATCAAGATCAACAGCTCAAGGCTGATTCCTATGAGGCAGAGGTCAGACATACTTCCTCTCTCTGCGATCTTTACGAACTCTGACACCAGCCATCCCTCCCACTGCACTCTCTACTTCTCTTTGTTGCCGTTGTTAGGTGCCATTGAGTCAGTTCAGACTCCTAGAGACCTTATGTACAACAGAATGAAACACTGCCCAGTCCTGCACCATCCTCACAATCATTGTTATGCTTGAGCCTATTGTTGCAGCCACTGTGTCAATCCATCTCATTGAGGGTCTTCCTCTTTTTCACTGACCCTATACTTTACCAAGCATGATGTCCTTCTCCAAGGACTAGTCCCTCCTGATAACATGTGCAAAATACATGAGACAAACTCTTGCCATCTTTGCTTCTAAGGAGAACTCTGGCTGTATTTCTTCCAAGATAGACTTGCTCACTCTTCTGGCAGTCCATGGCATATTCAATATTCTCAGCCAACATCATACTTCAAAGGGGTCAATTCTTTTTCAGTCTTCTTTATTCATTGTTTAGCTTTCGCAGGCATATGAGGCAATCGAAAATACCATGGCTTGGGTCAGGTGCACCTTAGTCCTCAAAGTGACATCTTTGTTTTTTAACACTTTAAAGAGATCTTTTGCAGCAAATTTGCCCAATGCAATACATAGTTTGATTTCCTGACTGCTACTTCCATGGGCGTTGATTATGGATCCAAGTAAAATTAAATCCTTGGCAACTTCAATCTTTTTTTCACTTATCATGATGTAGTTTACTGATTCAGTTGTGAGGTTTTTTTTCTTTATGTTGAGGTGTAATCTATACTGAAGGCTGTGGTCTTTGATCTTCATTAGTAAGTGCTTCAAGTCCTCTTCACTTTCAGCAAGCAAGGTTGTGTCGTCTGCATATTGCAGGTTGTTAATTAGTCTTCCACCAATCCTGATGCCACATTCTTCTTCATAGTCTATAACTTCTCAGATTATTTACTCAGCATACAGATTGAATAAGTATGGTGAAAGGATGCAACACTGATGCACACCTTTCTGGGTTTTAATTCATGCAGTATCCCCTTGCCTCTTGGCCTAGGTACATGTTCCCCATGAGCACAATTTAGTGTTCTAGAATTCCCATTCTTCGCAATGTTATCCATAATTTCTATGATTCACACAGCAAATGCCGTTGCATAATCAATAAAACACAGGTAAACACCTTTCTGGTATTCTCTGCTTTCAGCCAAGATCCATCTGGCATCAGCAATGATGTCCCTCCTTCCATGAATTCCCTCCTTCTGAATCCAGCTTGAACTTGTAGCAGTTCCCTATCAATGTACTGTTGCAAATACTTTTGAATGATCTTCAGCAAAATTTTACTTGCGTGTGATATTAATAATATGGTTTGATAATTTCTGCATTCCATTGGATCATCTTTCTTTGGAATAGGCACAAATACGGATCTCTTCCAGTCAGTTGGCCAGGTAGCTGTCTTCCAGATTCTTGGCATAGACGAGTGAGCACCTCCAGTGCTGCATCCGTTTGTTGAAACATCTCAATTGGTATTCTATCAATTCCTGGACACTTGTTTTTCACCAATGCCTTCAGTGCAGCTTGGGCTTCTTCCTTAAATATCTTCAGTTCTTGATCATATGCTACCTCCTGATATGACTGAACATTGACCAGTTCTTTTTGGTACAGTGACTCTCTGTATTCCTTTCATCTGCTTTTGATGTTTCTCTACTGGGTTCTGTAATAATCCGTTGCAATGGATGCGCAGAACTGACAGACCATACTCACAGTTATGACGTTTATTAGGGAAGTAACAGGTTACAATTCAGGTTCAGGAATGCTCAGGATACAGTTCTTCTATCAAGACAGCGTCTTTTCAGCCATGCCCACAGGCAGACCTCTCTCTGACCCTTGGCCTCTTGGCTCCTCCTCCCCTCAGCCCAGCCTCTGCCTTGCTTGGGCAAGTGTTACAAAGCTCTTTTAGCTCTGCCAACAAGTGCTCGGAGGCACCCCACTCCATGAAGTGACTTAATTAGTAGCACATATCCTTCATCAGTTCATTTGCAAAATTTCCAAATCATTTATTGATTTATAAAAACTGTTGATGTGATCTTTTGTTTGATGCAGCTGTCACTAGCTAAATGATGTCCCTGTCTGAACCATGTTTTAACTTAGGAACTATTATTTATCTGTTACTATATAACAAATTACCCCCAAACTTAAAACTCATTGCTGTCAAGTTAATTCTGACTCACAACAACCCAATAGTACAGAGTAGAACTGCCCCACAGGGTTTCCAAGGCTATAATCTACTGAGGAGCCCTGATGGTGCAGTGGTTAAGAGAGAGGCTGCTAACCAAAAAGGTCAGCAGTTTGAATCCATCAGCTGCTCCTTGGAAACCCTACGGGACAGTTCTACTCTGTCCTGTAGGGTTGCTATGAGTCAGATTTGACTCGACAGCAATGGGTTTTTTTTTTTTTTAATCTTTATGGAAGCAGACTGCCACATCTTTCTCCCAAAGAGGGCCTGCTGGGTTCGAACAGCTGACTTTTCAGTTAGCAGCCGAGTGCTTAACTACTGCACTACCAGGGCTCCTTCCACCCCTAGATTTAGTGGCTTAAAACAACAAACTTTTTCTCACAATCTCAGTGGGTAGGAAACTGGGTGGAACTTAGCTGAGTGCCTCTGGTTCAAGGTCTCTCTTGAAGTTTTAGTCATGCTTTTGGTAGGGAATTTAGTCTCATCTGAAGACTTGGCTGGAGGAGGATTTGCTTCCAAGCTCAAGCATGTAGTTGTTGGCAGGATTAACATATGGTACCACTTAATTTAAGGAGCCTTGGTGGTGCAATGAGTCAAAGTCAACTCTACGGCAACGACTTTTGGTTTTTGGTTTGGTGGTGCAATGGTTAAGCTCTTGGTTACTAACCAAAAGGTTGGTGGTTCAAACCCACTTGTGACTCCACAGGAGAAAAGGCCTGGCAATCTGCTTCCATAAAGATTACAGCCTAGGAAACCCTATGGAACAGTTCTACTTTGTCATAGAGTCTTTATGAGTTGGAATCGACTTGATGGCAAACAACAACACTTAATTTTGGTTAGAATTTACATAAAATATCTTTTCCATACCTTGGTTTTCAACCTTTCTATGTAGTGTGTTCTGTTAGGGAGTAGGTGGTGAACGAGCGTGTGGTGGATGGGTGAGCGATTGGTGTAAGGAACTGTATCAATCTCAGGGTCCAGGCAGGAGACAGAAACCACACCGGTAATTTGAATAGGGAAAAATTAATAAAAGGATTATTTATTTGTGTTAAGAGGAGATAAGCGAAAATTCTAAAGAATACCCTTGGGCGGAGGGAAAGTATCTAATGAAGGAAAAACTTGGAAGGAGGCCTCCTCCCAAAGGCTGAGATTCAGACCTCATTGGAAAGGATGTGACTATGGTCCCCTGGACAGCAGAAAAATTTGCTAGCTGTTCTGGGTCAGAGTCAGTCCAGAGCTGCAGGTTGAGGTTGGTAGGCAGAGAATCAACGTTCAGCACTAAGAGACAGAAAGCCTCCCACTGGGTTGCCAACAATACTTGCTGAAGGGTAAGCTACTGGGTGTCTTGCATGCATGCCTACGGCTACAACGTCCAAAGAGCAAGAAAAGAGATCACACTGAAACCAAGACGAGAAGCAGTAACCCTGCAGCACTATCCACTAACAAAGCTTTATATGGTGCCAGGTGACAAAAATCTGTTTACAGCATCCAGCTCCAACATCAAAAGCAGGGCAATGAAGAATGAATTTGGAGCTGTTAACTGGCATAGCAGCGTATACTTGGATTTTAAAAAAAACAATCTGGATAGTTCTTTCTTTAATTGGTGTAACCCGTTAACTTTACTCTCAACCCACACACCAGCCTGACCTCCTAACTGGCAGCATCTGCATCTTTTGTCTGAGACCTTTTTTCTGGCAACTGGACTCCACTCTGGCTACAGGCTTGACATGTCCGGAAATTAATGTCCCCTGGAAGAAGCCCTCAACGAATGCCTCCTAGGAGGCATCTCGTCTGCCTCACCACTCAGGTTGGGAGACGCTGAGGTGTTTTAACTCATTTCCCAGAGCCACTGCCACCGCCACAGGAGTAAGCTCCCATTACCACAGTGTCATCTTGCTTGATAATTTGCCCTTTATTGACTGTGTTCTACCCCCTATCTTTCTTTCGTATGCCCATATGCTATCACCTAGAAACAGCTCCCAAACAAACTATAGCAGCAAATTGTTGTGTTAGGTACTGCTTCTGGAGGGAGTGAAAATAAGACAATTGGTGAGTTTAATTAATTTGCATGTATTTTGAGTACTGATATTTAAACTTATTTCTAATATTCTATTTTGTCTTTTAAGTTTGCCATCATTTTCTTCTGTTTATTCTCTTCCTTGTCATCTATTAGATTAATAAAGCTTTCTATGCTCCCTTTTCTTTCCTCTGTTCATTTGAAATGTATATATTATACTGCCTTTCTTTTAGTAGTCACCCTTACATCTTAAAATAGATACTGTCTTAGTTTTCCAGTGCTGCTTTAACAGAAATACAACAAATGGGTGGCTTTAAAGAACAGAAATTTATTTTCTCACAGTTCAGGAGGCTAGAAGTCTGAATTCAGCATGTGGCTCTGGGTGGGGGTGGTGGGAGTGTTTTCTTGTCTATTTCAGCTTCTAGTAGCTGGCAATTCCTGGAGTTCCTGGGCTTGTGAATTCATCTGCGTCCGTTGTCTTCAGATAGCATGTCTTCTCTGTTTGTGCTGCTTGTCTCTGTGTCTATGCTGCTCCTTATAACTCAGCAGTGATTAGGTTTAGCACATCCTACACTGATATGGCCTCATTAACATAAGAAGAGAAAACCCTATTGCCGAACGAGATTACATCTACAGGTACATCTCTTTGCCATTAAGTCTATTTGGACTCATAACCACCCTATAGGAAAGAGTAGAACTGTCGGATAAGGTTTCCAAGGTTGTAAACCTTTACAGAAGTAGACCGCCCCAACTTTCTCTCGCGGAGCGGCTGGTAGGTTTAAACCACCAAACTTTCAGTTAGCAGCTGAGTGCATAACCACTGCTCCACCAGGGCTTCTTATCTACAGGTATAGGGGTTAGGACTCTAACACGTATTTTGGGGTAACTCAATTCATTCCATAACAGATGCTTAACTATAAATTTTTCTAATCAAATCTGCCTTTATTTACTATAAAAACTTTACCTACTAACTAAACATCCTTTCTGGACTTTGTTATTGTTATTTAGAGTTTTACTCTGATATAACTTTAATACTAAAAAAAATCAGTTGTTTTTACAGTCAATTTCTGATTAAATTTACAGATTGATCAATTTCTGCATTTAGTGTTTCTTGTCTTCTTCATCTTCTCTCTAGGTTCACTTTTCCTTTTGACTGAAGCATATCTTTTAGAATATCTTTTAGTATAAATCTATAGTGGAAGATTTGTTTAGACTTTGTATTTCTAAAAAATACCTTATTTTCTCTTTACTCTTTAGTGATTTTTTGCTGGGTATGCAAATTTTTAAGTTGACAGTTATTTTCTCTCTGCATTTAGAATATATTACTTTCTTGTCTGATGGTATCTTTTGCTGCCAGTTAGAAATCTGCTGTCTGTCTAATTGTTAACTCCTTGTAAAAACCAGTTGCCATCAAGTAGACTTGCCTCAGGGTGACTCCATGTGTGTCAGAGTAGAACTGTGCACCATAGGGTTTTCAATGGCTGATTTTTCAGAAGTAGATTGCCAGGCCTTTCTTCCAAGGTGCCTCTGGGTGGACTCAAACTTCCAACCTTTTGCTTAGCAACTGAGTGTGTTAATCATTTGCACCACCCAGGGACTCCTAACTCTTTGTCAGTAATCCTTTCTTTTTCCTCTAGTAGCTTTAAAACATCTATAAAAACAGCTCTTGGTCATTAGACTGTATTTGTGTCTTCCGGTTTCCCGTGATTCAAGCAACCCATGAGCTACATTCCTAAGCAGAGTTTAGCAGCATTTTTTTTTTTAAAGGATTGACATGATTTATTTCATTATCAGTTTTACAAATTGCTGAGCTTGGGCAAAACCAAGACAGTAGTTTAAATCCCAAGCACTTTTGTTGAGTAATAACCTCATTAGTGAAATCCTATTGCTAAGCAGAGGGCAATGGAAGGCACCCCAGGAACCACAGCTTATGCAACTATGTTAAAAATAAAACCCTTCCCCTTAAAATGGTGCAGCCACTGTGGAAAACAGTTTAGTGGTTCCTCAAAAAATTAAACATAGATTTACCATTAAAAAAAAAACCCACTGCCGTAAAGTCATTTCTGACTCATAGTGATCCTCTAGGACAGAGTAGAACTGCCCCACAGGGACTACAAGTCTGTAGATCTTTACAGAAGCAGACTGCCACATCTTTGTCCTGCAGAGCTGCTGGTGGGTTTGAACCACCGACCTTCCTTCCAGTTAGTTGCCAAGCAATTAACCACTCTGCCACCAGGGCTTCACAGCCTGGGGTGCTCTCAGTATCCACTGTCGCCTTGAGAGGAGCCACAGAGGCCTCCAGAAGCACCGGAGAGGCAACATGGGCTGGGTGAACCCCAAGCCTGGGGCTTCCCCACTGATGTTTTGTGTCTTTAGCCTCAGTATCCCCATCCACACAACATAGCCACACATTCATATACAGAACTTAACAGCACAATCTCCCCACCAATTGCCACTCCTCGTATAAACCAGGAGCCCTAGTCCAGCTCTCACAAGCCATGAGTCTAGCTCCATCCCCTCTCTTGTGTATCCTACTTTGAATTCTCTTTATTCAGCCAAACTCCTTGCCACCATTGCCTTTTTTAGACTTGACACCCTTAACTCCCAAATTTTAGTAATTCTTACCATTTAGATTTTCTTCTATGGAGATATTTATTTTGTATTTAAAACTCCCTGGGAGCAGGCACCATTTCATTCTGTTATACACAAGGTCACTGTGAGTCAGAACCAACTTGATGGCACCTAACAACAACAACAACAACTTCTTTTATTTTTTATCCATTGCTGCTGAGTACAATTTTGAAGTGTAAGTGAATTTGCTATACATTCTCTTGCAAGCAATTTTTTTCAGCAGTTTGTACAGAGGATAATGGCTACATTAGTTTTCATATTAGCACAAATGTAGGTGAATAGCTTAATCTCACTATGCCCCAGTTTTATGGCCTACAAAATAGACTTTTAATAGAGCCTACGTAAGGACATTGTTGTGAAGATGAATGAGTTAAAAAAGACTAAAGGTGCTTAGAAAACTGCCTGGCAAATAGCAAGTGCTCAATAAACATAAGCTGTTGTTATCAGCATTGGGTAAAAATCGAGATTACTTTATGTTTTCTAAATACACATCATTTTATCTTTATTCACCTCTGTGACATAGGTATTCTCACCCATAATGGGAGGTGTGGAATTGAGGCATCCAGGTGTCAAATATTAATGTTTGAATGCTAAGCAAAAGGTTGGTGGTTTGAAACCACCCTGAGTCTCCACTGGAGAAAGACCTGGTGATTTGTTCCCATAAAGATTATAGCATAGAAAACCCTATGGGGAAGTTCTACTCTGTCACATGGGGTCACCATGGGTCAATACTGACTTGATGAAATGCAAATCAAAACTACAATGAGACACCATTTCACCCCAACAAGGCCAGCACTAATCCAAAAAACACAAAATAATAAATGTTGGAGAGGTTGTGGAGAGACTGGAACACTTACGCACTGTTGGTGGGAATCTAAAATGGTGCAACCACTTTAGAAATTGATTTGGTACTTCCTTAAAAAGCTAGAAATAAAAGTACCATACGATCCAGCAATCCGACTCCTTAGAATATATCCTGGAGAAACAAGAGCCGTCACACAAATAGATATATTCACACCCATATTCATTGCAGCACTATTCACAATAGCAAAACGATGGAAACAACCTACATGTCCATCAACAGACAAATGGATAAACAAATTATGGTATATACACACAACAGAATACTACACAAAGATAAAGAACAATGATGAATTCACAAAACATCTCACAACATGGATGAATCTGGAAGGCATTATGTTGAGTGAAATTAGTCAGTCACAAAAGGACAAATATTGTATGAGACCACTATTATAAAAACTCGAGAAAAGGTTTAAACACAGAAGAAAACAATCTTTGATGGTTACGAAGGTAGGGAGAGAGAGAGAGGGAAATTCACTAACCAGATAGTAGACAAGAATTATCTTAGGTGAATGGAAGGACAACACACAATACAGGGCAAGTCAGCACAACAGGACTAAACCAAAGGCTAAGAAGTTTCCTGAAAACAACCAAACACTTTGAGGGACAGAGTAGCAGGGGCTGGGGTCTGGGGACCATGATTTTGGGGGACATCCAGGCCACTTGGCATAACAAAGTTTATTAAGAAAATGTTCTGCATCCCACACTGAAGAGTGACGTATGGGCTCTTAAAAACTTGCGAGCAGTTGTCTAAGATGCATCAATTGGTCCCAAACCACCTGGAGAAAAGGAGAATGAAGAACACAAATGACACAAGGAAAATATTAGCCCAAGAGACAAAAGGGCCACATAAACCAGAGACTCTATCAGCCTGAGACCAGAAGAACTAAATGTTGCCCAGCTACCACCAATGACTGCCCTGATAGGCAACACAACAGAGAGTCCCTGACGGAGCAGGAGAAAAGTGTGGAGTAGAACTCAAATTCACATAAAAAGACCACACGTAATGGTCTGACGGAACCCCTGAAGCCATGACCCCTGGACACTCTGTCAACCCAGAGTTAAAACCATTCCTGAAGCCCGCTCTTCAGGCAAAGATTAGACTGGACTATAAAACATAAAATAATACTCATGCCCCAGACACCCTTTCAGCTCAGTGGTGACGTCACTTCCAAGGTTCACCGTTCAGCAGGGAAGTGGACAGTCCCACAAAACCAAATGGGACTAATGACGCACAGCAGTCCACGGACAAGGGCTAGAAGGCAGAATGGGACAGGAAAGCTGGTGATAGGAAGCCCAAGGTTGAGTAAGGACACTGTTGATGTGTTGTGAGGTTGTTAACCATTATCACAGGGCAACATGTGTACTAACTGTTTAATGAGAAACGATTTTGATTTGTAAACCTTCTTTTAAAGTGAGAATAGCAGCACAATCAGAAGAGTGTAGTCGACGTCACTGAACTGTGCGTGTAGAAATTTTTGAAATGGTGTATCTTGTGCTATGTATATTTTCACCAAAAAAAAAAAAGGTCAAGAAGGGAGAGGGTTGACATGTCTTTGGGTTGTTAACCAATGTCATAAAACAATATGTGTACTACTGTTTAATGAGAAACTGTTTGTTCTGTAAACCTTCACCTGAAGCACAATAAAAAAAAGAAAGGAAAAAAAAAAAAAAAAACTCGTGAAGAGTCTGCTTCTTAGTTCAAGCAGATACACGAGACCAAATGGACTGCTCCAGCCCGGAGGCAGGATGAGAAGGCAGGAAGGGACAGGAGCTGGTTGGAGGGACACAGGAAATCCAGGGTGGATAGTGGGCGTGTGCTGTCACATTATAAGGATTGCAACTGGTGTTACATACCAATCTGTATAAATTTTTGTGTGAGAAATTAACTTGAGCTATAAATTTTCACCTAAAGCACAACAACAACAAAAGACTCCGTGGCACCAACATAACAATAACATCAGTGATGACATAGGTAAGACTAAGATAGATCTGGGTGAGGCTATAAGCATTTAGTTTTGTTGGTGTCATCTACTGTAATATTAAATATGACATCTAGATGTGAAAAAAAATTAAGACATTGCGTAATGAGTTATAAGCCTCATTTAAGGGTCATTACACTTGGACTTTAGTTGCTCCCACAATCAAACTCTTATCTCTACAGGCAATAAAATGTTTAAAGCAGTCAATAATGTATCATATGAAAGAGGTCAATCTTTTCATGAAAATGTCTGCTAGTTTTACAACATGGCAGATTAAGGTAAAGCAAGATAGTCCCCCGAATTACCTTTGATAAACTCACTCTTATTATTCAGTCAATAAACATTTGACAAGTATTTATTATGTTCAAGACACTGAGCTAGTAGAATATAGGAAATACACTGAGTTGTAAGACATGGTTTCTGCCCTTGCAATTTCCATTAAAGATACTACATTTTCAGCTTCTCACATTTGAGACTTTGAAGGCAGTTCGGCCTTCCTTGTCTTTCAATGTCAATGTTCTATCAGTCGCCCACTCCCTCCTAAAAACCAAACTCATTGTTGTCAAGTTGATTTCAACTCAATAGTTAAGAACTCTGCAGCTAGCGAAAAGCTCAGCAGTTCAAATCCACGTTCCTTGGAAATCCTATGGGGCAGTTCTACTCTGTCTATAGGGTCGCTATGAGTCAGAATCAACTCAGCCGCAACAGGTTTTATCAATCCTTTACAAGATTTCTCTCACGACCTTTTCTCACGATTTTTTGCTACCATTGCTCTAGCTCGGTCTTTACTTTTCCGTTTCCAAATTAGTCTCTGCCTTCCTACATCTCCCACATCCATTCTATATGAACAGATTAATCTTTTTTTTTTTTT
>NW_004444222.1:917072-918520 GCF_000243295.1 Trichechus manatus latirostris
CCGTACTCTGAGGGTTTCTCCAGTCTCTGTCAGGCCAGTAAGTCTGGTCTTTTTTTGTGAGTTAGAATTTTGTTCTACATTTTTCTCCAGCTCAGTCTGGGACCTTCTGTTGAGATCCTGATAAAAGCAGTCAGTGCTGATAGCTGGGCACCATCTAGTTATACTAGACTCAGTCTGGTGGAGGCCATGGTAATTGTTGTCCATTAGTCCTTTGGACTAATCTTTCCCTTGTATCTTGTTTCCTTCATTCTCCCTTGCTCCCGAAGGGATGAGACCAGTAGAGTATCTTAGATGGCTGCTCACAGGCTTTTAAGACTGCAGACACCACTCACCAAGTTAGAAGGTAGAACACTTTCTTTATAAACTGTGTTATGCCAACTGAGCTAGAAGTTCCCCGAGACCATGGTCCCCACAGAACTCCGGCCAACAGTTCTGTGCCTCAGGGAGTTTGGATGTGTCTATGAAGCTTCCCTGACCTTGCCTTGTACAAGTTGTTCTGGCTTCCCCAGTGCTGTGTACTATCTTACCCCTCACCAAAGTTACTACTTATCTATTGTCTATTTAGTATTTCCCCCCCCACACACATGCCTCCCATCTCTCGTAACCAACTAAGATTGTCTCTTTTTGTGTGTAAACCTTTTTATGAGTTTACAGTAGTGGTCTCATACAATGCTTGTCCTTTTGTGATTGACTTATTTCACTCAGCATAATGTCCTCCAGTTTCATCCATGTTATGAGATGCTTCACAGACTTATCATTGTTCTTTATTATTGCATAATACTCCATTGTGTGTATGTACCATAGTTTGTTTATCCATTCATCCGTTGATGGACATCTAGGTTGTTTCCATCTTTTTGCTATTGTGAACAATGCTGCAATGAACATGGGTGTGCATATGTCTCTTTGTGTGACGTCTCTTATTTCTCTAGGGTATATTCCTAGGAGTGGGATTGCTGGATAGTATGGTATTTCTATTTCTAGCTTTGTAAGAAAGCGCCATATAATTTTCCAAAACGGTTGTATTATTTTGCATTCCCACCAGCAGTGCATAAGAGTTCCGATCTCCCCGCAGCCCCTCCAACATTTGTTATTTCCAGTTTTTTTGATTCGTGCCAGTAATGTAGGGGTGAGATGGTATTTCATGGTGTTTTTAATTTACATTTCTCTAACGGCTAGTGATCGTGAGCATTTCCGCATGTGTCCGTTGGCTGCTTGAATGTCTTCTTTGGTGAAAAGTCTGTTCATTTCCTTTGCCCATTTTTAAATTGGATTGTTTGTCTTTTTGTGGTAGAGGTGTTGGATTTTCTTATAGATTTTAGAGATTAGACCTTTGTCTGACTTGTAATGTCCAAAATTTTTTTCCCAGTCTGTAGGTTCTCTTTTTACTCTTTTGGTGAAGTCTTTGATGTGCATAAGTGCCAGTTATCTAGCTTATCTTCTGGAGTTTG
>NW_004444222.1:921608-943454 GCF_000243295.1 Trichechus manatus latirostris
TTGCCTTCCTCTCCATTAGAAGGTTCTATACCTACACCGTTTATTCACTCTTTTATTGTTCTGATGTTGTTGTCATTTACAGATTAACCTCTCTGGTTCCCTGTTGTAATTCTTTTGGTTTTGGATGGTCCTTGAGATTTCATTTCCTAGGTTCTTATCTGGCTGGTGCAATCTTGTGTCTTAGATTCAGCCTGTGGTCTGATGTTGTTTGTTCTCATATCAAAGGACTCCCTTAAATAATTCTTGTAAGTTTGGTTTGGTTTTTACATAGTCTCTTAAATTCTGTTTATCTAGAAATGTCCTAATTTCACCATCATATTTGAATGAGAGTTTTGCAAGATAGATTATTCTTGGCTGGCAATTCTTTTCTTTCAAGGTTTTATATATGTCATCACATTGCCTTCTTGCTTGCACGGTTTCTGCCGAATAATCTGAGCTTAGTCTTATTGTTTCTTCGTTGTATGTGACTTGTTGTTTTTCACGATCTGCTCTAAGGACTCTGTCTTTGGTTTTAGCAAGTGTGATTATGACATGCCTTGGTGATTTTCTTTTGCTGTCTAGCCTATATGAGGTTCATTGAGCTTCTTGGATGGTCAGCTTTTCATCTTTCATGATATTGGGGAAGTTTTCTGTCAGCAGTTCTTCAGTGATCCTTTCTGTGTTTTCTGTTTTCTCCCCCTGTTCTGGAACTCTGATCACTCGCTAATTTTTGCTTTTGATTGTATCCCACATAATTTTCATGGTTTCTTCATTTTTCTTTGTTCTTTTTTCTTATTTTTCCTCAGAGTTGTATCCAAGTGTTTGTCTTCAATTTCACTGATCCTATCTTCCATCGTTTCAAACCTGCTCCTCAGCCTTTCTATGACACTGTCCATTTCTGAAATCTTGTTGTTTATCATTTGGATTTCTAATTGTTGTTTTTGTATGATTTCTAGTTGTAAATTTATTTTGGAATTTTGTTTCTGTATTATTTTCCTGAATTCTTCCATTTTTTGTCTGTATTTTCCATGAATTTGTCTGCCTTTTCCATGAATTTGTCTGTTTTTTCCTCATTTTTGTCTGCTTTTTGCTTCAACTCTTGGATAATTCTGAGTATTAGAGATCTGAATTCCCTATCAGGTAGTTCTAGTGCCTTTTCTTCTCCTGGAAAGTCATCTGGTATTTTATTTTGGACATGTACTGGAATCATCCTGTCCTGTTTTTGTATATGTTTTGATATTGTCTGCTGTCTTTGGGACATTCAGTAGTTATTTTCCTCATTTATTGATTGTAGATTTTTTTGTTTCATCCTGCTTTTTTGTTTTATTTGATTATGGCTGAGCAGGCAGCTTGTGCATTCTTTGTTGTTTGCTCGTCTGTGGACATGATACTTTTCTCTCTCTTCTCCAATGGACAGGGTCAGTTGCTCAGGTATGGTACAGCAGGGCAGGTCCAGCTGAAGGGGAGTTGCTGGAATGGGTTGTTTGTGTCACTTACTAGAGCCAACTGGGCAGGCCAGGAATCAGTGCAGGGCAGTTTCTGGTAGGTCGTGCCTGTACTGCTTGGGGATATGATATTCAGCACATGATGCAGGTAGGTGGGAAGGAGGGGGGAGATTGTGATGTGTGGAGGTAAGACGGCTATGGGAAATAGGGGCAAGAGGAGAGAGGAACAGGAGCCAAAAGCATACAAACAAACAAACAAAAAAGAGTCCTAAGGGAGTTTTCCTTTGGAGTGGAGAGAAGAGTCTGAGAAATGGAGAAAAAAAAAAGGTGAAAGAAAAAAATGAATGAATAAAAATTAGAAGAAAAAAAAGAAAAGAAAATCTAGGGATCCCACCAGTGCTGCTGCAAGGACTGTGGAAGTTGTTCTTATTCTGTGAAGTACAGCCTGGCTAGAGGGGTACAGATGTCACAGAGAGCCAGATATTCAGGAGACAGGAAGATAAGGTAAGTATAGATAAGGTAAGTAAATAAAGAAGACAAAAAGAGAAAAAGAGAGAAAAGAAAAGAAAACAAACAAATAACAAGAATAAAGAAATACCCCCAGGGATCCCACTGCGTGGCTGCCCAGACTGAGGGAGTAGCTCCCAATCCCCATAGTATTGTCTGGCTAAAAGGGGCTCCCAAGCTGAGAAAACAAAAAGAAAACCAACAAACAAAAGAGAACAAATCAAAACAAACACAAAACAGCCCTGGGGATCTCACCAGTGTGGTGGCATGGGCCGGGAAGCAGTTCCACAGTCAAGCAGCATTTCACAGCCTTTCAGGAAGAAGCAAAGATGACACAGAGAGCCAGGTATTTGAGAGAAAAGAGGGGAGGTGGTGAGAGGTATTGAAGCAACCAAAAGAAGTGGAAAAAAGCAACACCAGCAACAAACAAATGGCACTCAGGGAGCAGGCCAGTGCGGGTGGGTGGAATCCAAGCAGCTCAGAGGTGAAGCTGGTGTTTCCTGGCCAAGAGACTGTGGCAGCAGGAAGCAGAGTATGCAGAGTGGTGGTGAAGATGACTGGGGGGGGGGTGGGAAAGCGTATATCGCTGGTTACCTGTTGTTCTGTCTCCTGCTGGGAGATCCATGAAGCTGCTTTCCCGTACTCTCTGTTTGCTGATCTCTGACAGGAGTCCAAAATGGCGGATCTGTGCTGTGTTAGCTGATAGGGGACCTCTGCATGTATCTCTCCTCACTCTCTGTTCTCGGCCAGTTTCTTATTCCATTCGGTGCTTGGCTGAGTTCTTTAGCTCTTCATTTGATGCTTAGGGTTTCAGGACTAGTGTTTGTCTCTGTTTGACTTAGTTTTTCTGATCTTTAGTGTGGAGGGATGGTGTGGTGCTTCTGTCTGTAGCACCATGTTCCCCCTAAATTGATCTTTCTAAAACTCTACTTCGAGAATGTCATCACTCTGCACTAAACTTACAGCGGTTTCTCACTTTCAAGATGAAGTCCAAACTCCTTGGTCTTCCATTCAAGGTCTCCACAGTTTGGACTTAGAAAATTCTCTCACATTTTCCATTAGTATGTGGTAGAGAATACAATCTTTGCAATACTTCTTGAGAAATAGATTCCATGATCAAGTGCTGTAGGCATATTTTGCGATGATAAAACCTACTTACTTTAATACAGCACTTCCCCATCTTTCTTTTCCTCATAACACCTCTTCTATTTTGAAAGATGTAAGAATGTTTCTCTCATTCATTTATTCATCACATATTATTATGCATGTACAACATGTCCAGCACTGTTCACAAATTATTTCCACACAAGGCAGAATGTGGAAAGGGTTATATAAGTGGTAGGCAGCGTTTCTGGCATTGAAAATAACTTCATGCTTGATCAACAGGAAAAACACAGTCCATCTATACTACTATAGCACTATAAAGAATACTATAAAGAATTGTCTAAATTCTTGAGGGATAAGAATAAAGACCAGCACGAAGCCGGGTCATATGAAGCGGAGGTCAGCTATACCTCCACCTTCCCACTTCCACATAATTTCTGACAACAGACACTCCTCCAATGGCACTGTCTACTTCTCTGCTGAGTTTGATAATTCCTTGCAATGGCCACACAGAACTCACAGATCATACTCACATTTATACAGTTTATTAGGGAAGTAACAAGCTACTAATTGGGATCAAGATCAACATGGAAATAACAGAAACAACACAGAATCAGGATCTGGAAACATATAGGCAAGCTCTGGAAGACTCCACCAAAGTGGAGAACATATCGCTCCCTTCCTCAGTGCAGGACACCTTCTGACCAGGACAGCTGTATCAGTGCTCTGTGCCATCAGGCCTCTCTGCTTCTTATTAGTCCAGCTCATAGTCAGTGTAGCAGCCTGCTCAGCTTTCTTAGCTGCTTTCTGCTGTTGGACCTCTCTGCCATCAGGCTATCTGCCATCAGCCGCTCTACCACTAACTAGCCCAGCTCATAGCCAGTGTAGCAGCCTGCTCAACTGCTGCTCTACTAGCAGCAGCTTTCTGCCATCAGACCTTTCTGCCATCAGGCCTTTTCAGCCATGCAGTGCATGCCCTCTCAACCACGCAGTGCAGGGTCACTCACCCACGCAATGCTGGCCATCTAAGCTACTGGCTCTGATTTCAGGCCCCCTCCAGGCCTCTCACTGATGGCTCTGCTGCTGGGCCACTTCTGGCCCTCTTGCTGTCTTTAAGTGTTACAGCCTTTGACCACATTACAGCTCTTTTAGGAGGTTCCCCTAGTGGGAACCCTGGTCCAAACTGCTCCACTCCAGGCTCTTCTTGGTCTTGATGTTTCCTCCTTGCATCTCTAAAAACCTCTGTGGGTTGGCTGCTTATATAAGCAAATCCTTGTCAATTTCAAGGCATAGACTTCCCAGCAGGACAGCAAAAAATCCCATCCCCTTGGTGGACCACAAGTCGCTCAATCCTATTGGGTGGTTTTACATACCACCTTTCTGACTAGTAAACTGACCAGTCTTTGCTAGGTAAGTAAAATAGACCAATAACAGGGCAGACTGAGGTCCAATCAATCATGTTCTGGCAGAATTACAAACTCAGGGCCAGAAAGGCCGTATATAACAGAAACTCATTGCATTGCAACTATTGTTGTTGTTAGGTGCTGTTGAGTTGGTTCCGGGTCATAGCAACCTTACGTACAACAGAACAAAACACTGCCCGGTCCTGTGCCACCCTCACAATCGTTGCTGTTTGAGACCATTTTTGCAGCTACTGTGTCAATCCATCTTCCTGAGGGTCTTCCTTTTTTTTGCTGACCTTCTACCTTACCAAGCATGATGTCCTTCTCCAGGGACAGGTCCCTCCTGATAACACGTCCAAATTACATGAGATGAAGTCTCTCCATCCTTGCTTCTAAGGAGCACTCTGGCTGTGCTTCTTCCGAGACAGATTTGTTCATTCTTCTGGCAGCCCATGGTATATTCAATATTCTTCACCAGCACCATAATTCAAATGCACCAATTCTTCCTCAGTCTTCCTTATTCAATGTCCAGCTTTCGCGCGCATATGAAGCAATTGAAAATACTATGGCATTGCAACTATTAAAGTATAATTACACCATACTTTAAGAAGGAATATTTGTAATTCATGACCACAAGAGAACCATGAGTTCATATTAGAGCCCTTAAAACAATTAACAAAAGATACTCTCAAAAGAGCTACCTAAAAATTTTTAGATTTCTGTGTGTACTAACCTCAGATGTTTCCTCCTGTCTCCATCATTCCAGACCCTGAACTCCCAGACTTAGTTATAACCTCCACAGAGCCCTTATAGCACTTTTCATACCATTTTCATTGTGATTCAGCCATTTAGAGGTCTGTCTCCTCTTTCTATTTGTTATTTATCTTTGTGTCCTCAGAGCTAAACATGATGCCTAATGCAAGGTAGGCCCTCAGGAAAACATTGTTTATTGGGTGGTTGGATGGAATCTGCTATGCGTAAACCATGCTGCCAGAGGGAGAAATGGAATCAGGGCTTACAGATTTGTTCTCTTCTACAACACTGATCCTCATATCTCCTATTTTTCCTTTTTCTTTGTGCTATTTCAGGCATAATCAATGGGAGAAGATTTCAGGCCTCTACCTGTGCCATTCTAGTGCATGTTGGGGGAGTTCTTGGGGGTGAAAATGGTTAGTGAGCTCCGCTGCTAACCAAAAGATTGAGTCCACCCAGAGGCACCCAGGAAGAAAGACCTGGCAATTTCCTTTCGAAAACTTAGCCATTGAAAATCCTATGGAGCACAGTTCTACTCTGACACATATGGGGTCATCACAAGTTGGAATTGACTCCACAGCAACCGGTTTATTTGGTTTTAGTGGATGGCAAAGTAAGCTGATTATTTAGATTTTTTCCTGATCTAACACTTTAGGATATATCTCAAGACTGGAAACAGCTCAATACGCATCAATAGTAGAGTGAACGAATGGTGCTATATTCATACAATGGAATTCTATATAGAAATTATAATTAATAAGCTTTAATTACAAGCAACATATATGGATGAATCTCACATAAATACTACTGAACAAAAGGAGCCAGTTTCAAAAGAGTACCTACTTCATTTATATATAGTTTAAAAGCAGACAAAACTAATATATATAGTTATAGAGGTCAGAATAGTGGTTACTTTTGGAAGAGACAACAACGAAGATGGAGCATAGAGAGGTTTTTGGGATATTGATATTCTTTTTGTGATTTTTGTTTTTCAACTGAGTGGCAGATATACAGTTGTGGTCACTTTGTAAATAGATATACATCAAGCTGTTTACTTGGATTTTCTGTATTTTTTCAGTATGTGTGTTATAAGTCAACAAAAAGTGTACTTAACAAAAGACCTTTATGAGTATGTCAAATTTAGTTTGGTAAAATCTCAACATTAAACTTTCAGCTTGTTTTGCAGGGGCAAATGTTATGCACTCTACTCCACTTTTTGACCTTGCGAGTTAAATACCAATATCTAATCATATATTTTCCACCACTTGTCAGTTTGTTGTGCTGTGGTGGCTTGCATGTTACTGTGATACTGGAAGCTATGCCACTGGTATTTCAAATACCAGCAGTGTCTCCCGTGGTGGACAGGTTTCCGTGGAGCTCACTAAGACACATTAAGGAGAAGGACGATCTACTGACCAAAAAAATTGGCCAGTGAAAACCTTATGGATAGCAGTGGAATATTGTCTGATATAGTACCAGAAGATGAGCCCTTCAGGTTGGAAGGCACTCCAAATGCAACTGGGGAAGAGCTGCCTCCTCAAAGTAGAGTTGACCTTAAAGACGTGGATAGAGTAAAGCTCTTGGGACCTTCATTTGCTAATGTGGCACATCTCCAAATGAGAAAAAATAGTTGTAAATACCCATTAGTAATAGGAACATGGAATGTACCAAGTTTGAATCAAGGAAAATCGGAACTTGTCAAAAAAAATGAAACAGAATGCTTGAAGACAGATGTCCTAGGCATTAGTGAGCTGAAATGGACTTGTATTGACCATTTTGAATTAGACAATCATATGGTCTACTATGCCAAGAATGAAAAATTGAAGAGGAACAATGTTGTTTTCATTGTCAAAAAGAACATTTCAAGATCTCAAGATCTATCCTGAAGTACAATGCTGTCAGTGATAGGATAATATCCATACACCTACAAGAAAGAAGAGTTAATATGAGTATTACTCAAATTTACACACCAACCACTAATGCCAATGATGAAGAAAAGAACATTTTCACCAGCTTCTGCAGTCTGAAACTGATCAAACATGCAATCAAGATGCATTGATAACTACTGGTGATTGGAATGTGAAAGTTGGAAATGAAAAAGAAGGTACAGTAGTTGGAAAATATGGCCTTTGTGATAGAACCGATGCTGGAGGTTGCATGACAGAATTTTGCAAGACCAATGACTTATTTGTCGGAAATACCTTTTTTCAACGACATAAATGGTGACTATATACTTGGACCTAGCTGGATGGAATACACAGGAATCAAATCGACTACATGTGTGGAAAGAGGTGATAGAGAAGCTCAATATCATCAGTCAGAACAAGGCCAGGGGATGAATGTGGGACACACCATCAATTGCTCATATGCAAGTTCAAGATGAAGCTGAAAAAAATTAAAACAAGTCCACAAGAGCCAAAGTGTAACCTTGAGTACATCCCAACTGAATTTAGAGAACGTCTCAAGAACAGATTTGACACATTGAATACTAATGTCTGAAGACCAGATAAATTGTGGGAACACATCGAGGATGTCAAACATGAAAAAAGCAAAAGGCCATTAAAAAGACAGGAAAGAAAGAAAATATCCAAATGGATGTCAGAAGAGACTGAAACTTGCTCTTGAACGTAAAGGAGCCAAAGCTAACAGAAGAAATGAGGAAGTAAGAGAGCTGAACAGAAGATTTCAAAGGGCTGCTAGAGAAGACAAAGTATTATGATAAAATACAGAAAGACCTAGAGCTGGAAAACCAAAAGGGAAGAACATGCCTGGCATTTCTCAAGCTGAAAGAACTGAAGAAAAAATTCAAGGCTTGAGTTGCAATACTGAAGGATTCTATGGGCAAAATACTAGATTCATGCAGGATGAATCTAGAAAACCATTTCAGGAGGTAGCATATGATCAAGAACTGACGGTATTGAAGGAAGAAGTCCAAGAAGGCATTGGCGAAAAACAAGAATTGATGGAATACCAACTGAGATGTTTCGACAAACGGACGCAATGCTGGAAACTCTCACTTGTCTATGCCAAGAAACTTGGAAGACAGCTACCTGTCCAACTGACTGAAAGAGATCCATGTTTGTGTCCATTCCAAAGAAAGATTACCCAACAGAATGTGGAAATTATGGAACAATATCATCAATATCACATCAAAGTTAAATTGTGCTGAAGATAATTTAAGAACAGTTGCAGCAGTATATCAACAGGGAAGTTCAAGCCAGATTCAGAAAAGGATGTGGAAAGAGGGATATCATTACTGATGACAGATGGATCTTGGCTGAAAGCAGAGAATAACAGAAAGATGTTTACCTGTGTTTTATTGACTATGAAAAGGCATTCTACTGTGCGGGTGATAGCAAACTATGGATAACATTTTGAAGAATGGGAATTCTGGAACACTTCACTGTTCTCATTTGGAAACTGTACATAAGCCAAGAGGCAGTCATTCAAACAGAACAAGGAGATACTGGGTGGTTCAAAATAAGAAAAGATGTGCATCAGGGTAGTATCCTTTCACCATACTTATTCAATCTGTATGCTGAGTGAATAACCTGAGAAGCTGGACCTTATGAAGAAGAACACGGCATCAGCATCAGAACTGAAGGAGGATTCATTAACAACTTTCGATATGCAGATGACACAACCTTGCTTGCTTAAAGTGAAGAGGACTTAAAGTACTTATTGATGAAGATCAAAGACCACAGCCTTCAGTATGGATTACACCTTAACATGAAGAAAACAAAAATCCTCACAAATGGACCAATAAGCAACATCATGACAAACAGAGAAAATATTGAAGTTGTCAAGGATTTCATTTTACTTGGATCCACAATCAATGCCCATGGAAGCAGCAGTCAAGAAATCGAATGACGTATTCCATCAGGCAAATCTGCTGCAAAAGACCTCTTTAAAGTGTTGAAAAGTAAAGATGTCACTTTGAGGGCTAAGGTGCTCCTGACCCAAGCCATGATGTTTTCATTCGCCTCATATGTATGTGAAAGCTGGACAATAAATAAGGAAGACTGAAGAAGAATTGATGCCTTTGTGGTGTTGGCAAAAAAAAACCCACCGTGGACTGTCAGAAGAAGGAACGTATCTGTCTTCATAGAAGTATAGCCAAATTGTTTCTTATAAAAGAGGGTGGAGAGACATTGTCTCCTGTACTTTGGTCATATTATCAGGAGGGACCAGTCCCTGGAGAAGGACATCATGTTTGGCAAAGTGGAGGATCAGTGAAAAAGAGGAAGAACCTCAGTGAGATGGATTGATAAGTGGCTGCAATAATGGGCTCAAACAGCAATGATTGTGAGGATGGCCCAGGACTGAGCAGCATTTAATTCCATTGTACACACGGTCTCTGTGAGTCATAACTGGCTCTGACAGCACCTAACAACAACAACAATCATCTGTTTTATTCCACTGAGCTACATTTTATAGGGCTTGACTACTCTGTGAACTTTTAACCAAATGAATTATTTCTTAATTGGTCTCTCGTCTGTTACATAAAGCTCATTATACGAACCAAGGTGGTCTGGCTCCAGCATTTAGGCTCTGAACACCCCCCATTCTCCACAGTTATGCTATCTTTCTCTGTGTTAAGGCCATCATATATACCACCTTCTCTTTACTCTTTCATATTTGTAAAGGTATGGAATGAAAAACTTGATGTTAGCATTTCTCTTCTCTGCACGACTGCTACTACCTTGGCAACTTTTGTGCTTACGCAGATGATCAACCCATCATCCCAGCTTCTTTGCTCGTTAGTCTTCTTCACTAAAGTGAACCTCACTTTCAGTGGTAGGCAGAATTCTAAAGAGACGTGCCCCTCACCCCTATCTCCAGTATTCCCATCGGTCCTCTTGTTTTCAAACACTGCCTTTAAGGGATTTTTCAGTTGTAATTAAAGTCCCAAGTCAGTTGACCCTAAAATAGGGAAATTTTGGGAGTGGGTCTGATTTAATCATAGGCATCCTTTAAAAGGCAAAAGGGAAGTCAGAGAGATGTCAATCTAAGAATGACTTGACCACCTTTGAAGATGGAGGGGATTGTGTGAGAAGCAATGTGGGCAGCCTAGAGAAGATGAGGGCGGCCCCAGGCTGACAGTCAGCAGGAAAACAGGGAAAACTGAAAGCAGCTAGTTTCTGCCAACACACTGAATGAATGTGGAAGCAGATTCTTCAGATAAAATGTAATAGATAAGAGCCCAGCTGGCTGACACTTTGATTTGGCCTTATCATAACTATGGGCATAGCCCTACTGAACCTGCCTGTACTCCTGACCTACAGAACTGAGACATATTAAATGGGTGGTGTTTTAAGGATGCTAAGTGTATAATAATTTCTTACCCAGCAATAGAACACAAGTACACCTTCCTTCCACTTCCAGAAACCCACTCTTATATTCAAACTATGGGACATTGTCAAAACCTGGAATGCCAATATTAAATGTCAATATCGTACAAAGTAACCTCAGCTTCCTGATTTGGCTCTTTTAACCTCAAAGTGACCCCTCATGTGCTCCTTTTCTACCTGCCTTTTCCTAGCTTCACTTTCATATGATAAACCGCTTCACTCGCTCGGCTCCTTTGCTCTACTTTTCTGTTAATTTATCTACCCAGCAAAACCACATCCTACAATTAATTCAACCCTTTACCTTCTCTATCTTTACATCTTTGAGAATGGGAAAACCATGCCCCTTTGTGGGTTTGATACCACTACATTTATAGAATCCAGTCTTAGGGGCTGTTCTTGTTACTGTGCCATCTCTCTCTAGGTCCCTTGTTAGCATCCTCTTCCTTTTTTTTAGGGCTTAGTAGTAGGCAGAATAATGGCCTCCCAAAGATGTTTTTATCCTACTCCTTGGAAAGTGAATATGTTAGGTTACATGGCAAAGGGGAATTAAGTTTGCAAATGAAATTAAGGCTGCTAATCAGGGACTTTAAAATAGGAAAATTATCCTGGATTTTCTGAGTGGGCTGGGCCCAGTGTAATCTAGCTATTTTAAAACAAACAAACAAACAAACAAAAAACCCCAGTACAGTTGAGTCGGTTTTACTCATAGTGACCTTACAGAACAGAGTAGAACTGCCCCATAGGGTTTCCAAGGAGCAGCTGGTGGATTTGAACCGCAAGTGGAAGAGGCAGGCAGGAGAGTCAGAGAAAGAAATATGACTGAAGCAAGCAAGGTCAAAGAGGTGCTATGTTGCTGGCTTTGAAGATGGAGAAATAGGACCATAAGCAAGGAGCGCAGACAGCCTCTAAAACCTAAAACCAAAAACCAAACAAGTTGCCGTCCGGTCGATTCCAACTCATAGCGACCCTATAGTACAGAAGAGAACTGCCCCATAGAGTTTCCAAGGAGTGGCTATCATCTATTGAGTGCTAACCTGTGACAATGGAGAGCCCTGGTAATGCAGTCATTAAGAGCCCAGGCTGTTAACCAAAAGGTCAGCAGTTTGAATCCACTAGCCACACCTTGGAAACCCTATGGGGCAGTTCTACTTTGTCCTATAGGGTCACTATGAGTCGGAATTGACTCAATGGCAAGAGGTTTTTTTTTTTTTGGTTTTCTGTGACAATGACTTTGCTAAATGATTTAGAGGCATTATTTTATAAAATCTTTGTAACTACCCTGAGAGATTGTTTTCCCTGGTTACCAATGAACACCTAGAGAAGGAGAGATCTTAAGTAATTTATTTAAGGTCGTGTCCTGAGCGTTTGGGAGAGCTAGAACTCAGATGCAGACTGTCTGACTCCAGGGACTTGTTTTTAATCTTTGTACTTTGCGTATTAACCCATTTTTTTTTTTGTTTTTTAAAGAAAATATACATGTATAGATAAAGACTGGAAGCAGTACGCGGCTGGTAGGCTTCAGGCAACTTTAAGATCTTGCTTGATTTGTAATAAGAAAATAAAAGCTTAGTAAAATGGAGAATAAAAGTACTAGATTGAGAATACATTCGGCAGGAGTCTTAACTCTGAGCTCTATAAATCCTGAGCAGTTACTCTTTTCTTGTAAAATAAAAGTGAGGTCATGGGATGGAGGCAAAAGGGCAATGGTCTCGGAGGCCGTGAGTCACACGACTTCTCTTTCGCTTTACTTGTGACCTTGTGCATTTTGGTCTCCTTTGGCCTTGGGTGACTCATCTGTAAAATGAGAAAGGTTACCTGTAAGGTTTCTCCCTCTCTAAAATTCTGTGCCCTAAAAGGTCAAACACCAAAACCAAAAACAGGGCATTTAAAAATAATTAGCCCAAAAATATGATGCTAACATAAATTGAATGACTAATTTCTTTAAAATGCAATACATTTATGAAATGCTGGCTTTAATCTGAATTTCTCTAACAAATTTGATGGCATTTAAAATCAGCTTGACAAGGTATTAGGGTGAAGTAGCAAATAAACAAACATATCAATATGAAAGCATACAAACTAAAATATTTTAAAAATTAGATTAAAATAAGTCAGAATTTTTGTTTGTTTGTTTTAGTAGGTTTACCACTATTTGGGGTGAGGATATGACTCCACAAGTTATCATGTGCCTTTTATGTGTGTACTTTACAGACTGAAAACAATGAAATTTTATCAACTTACATTTTATTTTTAAATAAAATTCATTTTTTTTATTATAAAAATTATATATCTGTATTACATCAAATTTAGGAAGTTACAGTGAAGTAGAAGGGACAAAAAGGCATCCATACATTTACAGCACAGAACAAATGAACATTTTCTTGCATGGCTATCCAGCTGTAGGTTTTTGGTTTGTTTTTATTTTACATAATTGTACAACGCTATATTTAATTTTTAAAAGAATGTGCTTTTATTATCCATTTCATGTGTACTTTTTATATTTGTATAAATCTCCTCTTGGAATTGCCTTCAGAGTTTGCTGGAAATTATTTTAAATATACTTTATTTTTTAGAGCAGTTTTTTTTTTAGTTTTATTGTTGTACTTTAAGTGAAAGTTTACAATTCAAGTTAGTCTCTCATACAAAAATTTATACACACCTTGTTATGTGACCTTAACTGCTCTCCCTATACTGTGACAGCACACTCCTCCTTTCCAACCCTGATTTCCCGTGTCCATTCAACCAGCTCCTGACCCTTTCTGCCTTCTCACCTCCAGACAGGAGCTGCCCATTTAGTCTCATGTATCCACTTGAGCTAAGAAGCACTCTCTTCACAAGTATCATTTAAGTCCCATAGTCCAGTCCAATCTTTGTCTGAAGAGTTGGCCTCAGGAATGGTTTTAGTTCTGGGTTGACAGAGAGTCTGGGGGCCATGATTTCTGGGGTTCCTCCAGTCTCAGTCAGACCATTAAGTCTGATCTTTTTACTAGAATTTGAGTTCTGCATCCCACTTTTCTCCTGCTCCATCAGAGACTCTCTGTTGTGTTCCCTGTCAGGGCTGTCATTTGAGGTAGCCGGACACTGTCTAGTTCTTCTGGTCTCAGGCTGATGCAGTTTTTTAGAGCAATTTTAGATTTACAGAAAAACTTTGCAGAAAGTACAGAGTTCCCATTTACCCTCGTCTGTACATTGTGTCTCCTGTTAACATCTTATATTGCTGCAAATTAAAAAAAAATTATTTTAATAGTGTCATTAAGGTTTTGTTCTTTGGAGAGTACTTTTCAGTTTTGCAGTCATCAAGTGCCAGGGCTGAAGAATTTAATTTTGGTCTAAAATGAAATGTGACTAAAATGTGAATGATAATTGTATATGGGTCTTTACACTGACTCAGCAATTAACTCTAAAATTCACCTAAATGTTCGGGGACATCATGGATATGCATTTTTAAGGGCTTTAAAAGTATACATTTTGGTGTTCTTAATATTCTAAAAAAATTATGTATAATACAGTTTTCTTATCTAGGCTTCTTGGCTAAAACTTTCATGTATTGGGTGAAGAATTAAGAGTAATTCCTAGTGTTGTTTCCAATAACTTTAGTGATACTATGATTTCAGTTTGCAGATACAAGCCAGAAAATATCTAGATGCCGGTACTAATTCACAGGGTAGATGTAGCAGGCGAATTTTGGGATAGCCATACACACTAAAAAGGCCTGATAATCAACCCTTTTCCTGATCCTGCAGCAGCACTTTCCAGCGTTTCCATACAATTCAGAGTATTGCAGAGCAGTACTTGGAGTGTCAAGGATAACGTATGAACTGCTTATAGAAATAGTTTCATTAGAAAAGGCTTTGGGCTTTTTTGCCCCTCTAGGGTCGCTAGGAGTCGGAATCCACTCAGTCGCGATGAGTTTGGTTTGGGTTTACCCTTAGATTCAGTTTCTGATTTTATTGGCCCCTGGGCGCCTGCAGGAACCCTGGTCGGTCGGAGGTTGGAACCCATCTGCGGCTCTGTGGAAGAAAGATGCGGCAGTCTGCTATCTTAGATTAAAGAGAAAAAAAAAAAAAAAAAAAAAAAAAACCCTCATTGCTGTGGAGTGGATTCTGACTCATAACGACCCTGTGGCGACGTTATGGAACAGAGTACCCCATAAGGTTTCCAAGCCTGTAATCTTCACCGAAGCAGACTGCCACATCTTCCTCTCAAGTAGGGGCTGGTGGGTTGGAACTGCAATCCTTTCAGTTAGCAGCAAAGCGCTTAACCACTACGCACTAGGCCTGTTTTCCGTAAAGATTTACAGCCTTGGAAACCCTATAGGGCAGTTCTACTCTGTCCTATAGGGTCGCTATGAATCAGAATAGACCGGATGGCAAAGGGATTGGTTTAGGGAG
This sequence comes from Trichechus manatus latirostris, assembly GCF_000243295.1. Taxonomy (NCBI): domain Eukaryota; kingdom Metazoa; phylum Chordata; class Mammalia; order Sirenia; family Trichechidae; genus Trichechus; species Trichechus manatus. Next base: position 936,542 of record NW_004444222.1, read on the forward strand.
CTAGCATCTGTTTCTCAGAGGCACATTCAGCAGAAAACGCTTTCTTGGTCTCCAGGTGGACAACGTGTGTGACGGCAAAAATACTCGGCGACAACTTTCTCAATTACACTGGGCAGTGACCAAACCCAAGCAGTCTGGAGAAAGTTGGCCATGTGTACAGGTCCTGGAGGCAGGATTTCCGCTTTGTCCCTGCGTGGGCCCGGAGGGTTGTCTCCGCGATCGTGGTCCCGCAGGAGAGTAACGGTCACTGCCCTGTGCGTGACTTGGCCCCGGCGCAACCCGAGCGCGCTCCTCCTGGGCGATATCGCTTATCGCGGCCGCGCAGGGGACGCCCCGCCTTCCGCCCGCCAGACCACAACTCCCGGCTGGGAGGAAGTGAAGGAAGGGCCGCCGCTTTGTGCTCTCGACGCTTTCTGCTCAAGGCGTGAGAAGGAACCACTCGTCCGAGCCACTTGCGTTCGCGGAGCTCACCTGTTCGCCGCCAGTCCCAGCTTGCTGTCAGCCATCGTTGACTGTGACGCCGGGCCCTGGCACCTTCCCAGGCCGGTCGCCGCGCGTGTGAGTGCCTGGCCACGAGGAGTAGGGCGAACGCGGCTGGTGGGCTGCCGGGGCTGCAATGGCTTTGGCCCGGGAGGGTCGCCTCTGGCCGGGGTTTTGCTGGGCGCGCACACTGTCTCCATAGACCGGATCCCGAGCGCGAAGGAGGGAAAGTCAAGTCTGGCAGTCTGGGATGGTGCGACTGAGATTGGGGAGACGCGGGAAGGAAACTGCTTGGGAAGGATCCAGTGAGATTTGGGGAAAACTTTTCACTATTTAGAAAGCACAGTGCAGAATGCTTGTTGTAGGCGCTGCTTCTTTAGGGCAAGCTTGGACGAGCTGGCTGACTCATCTCAGCGTTTATATCAATGATTGTTATTGCTCTGCTCCTGAGCACAGGGTCTTGGCATTGGAGCCTTTGGTTTAACGTTGAACCGCTATTAAATAGCGTGAGTAAATGATGAAATCCGTTTGTGCTGTATGTGTGTCTTGAAAAATTGGTTGAGTATTGTTTGTAGATTTGTTAGAAAATGAAATGACTAGGTTTTTAGCCTCTTCAGTTTCATTTGAAAGTGAGTATAAAACAATTCTAACCGAAAATTCAGAATGGATTTTCAGAAGACGATCGTTCAGCTGATTCCGTGTGTGGTGGTGTGTTAACTCTTGCCTTTCTTCACATGTATGAAGCTAAATAGAGTTGATATTGTGGATGGATTAAAAACTTATTGAGCATGAAAGTTGCTACAAGATGAGGGAAACGTTTGCAAATATTAGTATTTTTAAAGGATTTACCACTGTACTCAGTGTTTTTATAAGGACGTAAAGTTTGTCCACAACTTTCGTTTTTCTGAAAGTTTACTAAAGAATTGTTGAGCTCCCGTTTGTAATTTTTCTGTGGATAGCTAAGTTTTAATGAGTAACTTTTAAAAATTAACCAGCTTATTACAAAAGTATTAATTATTAAAAATAATACTGAAAGATTGAACAATATGAAAAAATTATAAGGAAAAAAATCTAGATTTTAAATCTACCAAACAGTTAAAAATATACCTTATAATGTAGTCTAGTTTTATTTTCTTGCCTAATAGGAATCTAAAAGCTTATTCCTCTTTCAGAAAGAATACAGATATACATTAATAATAAATGTTTATTGATCATCTTTGTCCTAGGCACTGGGCATTCAGCAGGACTCCCTCAGGGAACTTATAATTCTTTCACATCACACACAACCAAAATTTTATTTCTGTGTTTAATTTTTATTAAAGATCCATGAAGCGTTTGAGATGCAAATAAATAATTATAAGTGCAAGATAAAATACAACCTAGAGTAGAAGTTTCAATGAGGGACAACATTAGAATGGACACAAGCTGACCGTAGGGTCCGGTGTAGTTGTTAAAGTTGCATCCTGGCGGCCATAATCAAAAGGGAATGATCAGTCACACAATTCAGTGAGGATAAAGGGGGAAACATACCAGCTCTTCACCGAAGCTTTTCGGCATTCATGCCTGAGAGAAACGTCCTATGTGTGTGTGACAGAGGTATGCAGAGGAGACTGACGAATGGCAATGGGAGAGCATCCTTAGTACCCACTGATAGTACATGCAATAGTGGCTTATCTAAGACTTCTTGATCATTATGGAAAACACTTGTTGGAGGCTGAGACCCTGCGGTCACATATGCAGCTTTCTGATGGCTGCAGTGTATCTGGGGATAAATCTAGACTATATAGAGGGGTAGATGGGCCTCATGTTCTTCAAAGAGTCTGAAGTATTTCTGCACAAGTTTTTAATAGAAGTTTGGCAGTACTTGATTATATCAAGTGGGTAGGTTTATTCTGTTACTGAGGTTATAGGTTAGGGTTGAGATCTTTCAGTGAAAGTGATAGAACCTCAATCAGTGAAGAGTCTAGAAGAAACTAAAGTTCATCTTTTAAAAAATTAGTTCCACCTCACACCTACTAAAATGACTATCATCAGAAAAACAGAAACTAACAAGAGTTGGTGAGAAACCCTTGTGCATTGCTGGTGGGAATGTAAAATGGTGCAGTGCTGGTGGAAAATAGTTTGGCAGTTCCTCAAAAAGTTAAACATGAAATTGCCATATGTCCCAGCAATTCCACTCCTACAAGAAAGCAGGAACTAAACAGATACTTACACGCCACAGCGTTTATTGCAGTATTATTCACAGCAGCCAACCTAAATACTCATCCACAGATGAGTGAATAAACATAATATGTTACATACATACAATAGAATGTTACTAAGCCATAAAGAGAAATGAAGTTCTGATAGATGCTATGACATGAATGAACGCTTAAAAACATGCTGACTGAAATGTCAGACACAAGTCAGATCACACAAATATTGTTATGATACCACGTCGATGAAATTATTTAGAATAGACATGCACAGAGACAAAAGTTTATTAGTGATTACTGGGGGAAGGAAGGAACAGGCGTTATTGCTGAAGGGTACTGAGTTCTGTTTGTGATATAAAACTTTTGGAAATGGGTAGTGATGATGATAGCATAACATGGTGACTAATTAATGTCACTGAATTGTACACTTAAAAATGGTTAAAATGGCAAACTTTTTGTTATATATTTAAGACTAAGACAGACTAGGAAGAAAGGCCTAATGATCTACTTCCGAAAATCAGTGAATAAAGCCTAATGGATTGCAACTGTGCGATCTGCAACCGGTCATGGGGATGGCTCAGGACCAGGCAGCATTTAATTCAGTTGTGCATGGGGTCACCATGAGTTGGGGGCTGACTGAAGGGCAGCTGACAATAACATAAATCAACACTGCACATGCAAAAAGGATTCTGCGTATAGTTTAGGTTTGAGATGGAATTTATTTCTTTCTGTAAGTCTCAGAATTTTGAGAAGCAATGCTGCTGTCCACCTCTGATTTTCTATTTAGAAGCAATTAGGATTATTGAATTACAAACTGGAAGGCAACAGGGATGTAGACCTTAATGTTGTAGGCTTGTATTAGACTCTTGAGAAAGGACTGGGTTCTACACCCAAGACAGTGTAGCTTTGGGCAAGTTATAGCTCAAAGACTCAGCTTTATTTTTATCTTCCTCCCGATCTCCCCTTGGGTCATCAGGATTCCAGAATTCTTAATCACCATTCTCTTCCTGCTGCTCATCTCCCGTAGGGTGAATAGTGTCCTGGAAGAGTAGGGGAAAGGTGATGACTTCTCCAGGGCCTCTGCTAGTATCAACCAAAAGCACACCTACACCCCTCCTAGCCCCTACCCCAAATCCCTCTTCACAGCTTCTTTTATTTATTTTTTGCACAACTATATTGTTTTAATCTTACTGTACATAAGCTTTTGAAAGAGTAAAATATTAAAAATCCTTATGTATTCATTCATATTTTAAGCTTTATAGTGTCTAATGGTATTTTTGTTGTCATAATTTCCTTTTCTGATCTATTGAAATGGATTCCTAATATCTCATAAATTTCTACCTTTAGAAATGATTCTAATAACAAAATGTATAATTGTAACATATTCTCTTCATTATAACGACAACATTATAGTAATATTACTCTGAAGCCATTCTCATTATTTGTAGTAAATTTTTCCCACAGCAAATTTGATTCTGGCTCGTTTTCTTTTAATTTTATTGGACTTTAGGTGCGACTTTACAGCTCAAGTTAATTTCTCATTCAAAAATTTATACACATATTATTTTGTGACATTGGTTGCAATCCCCACAATGGGACAGCATGCTCCCCCTTTCCACTCCGGGTTCCCTGTGTCCATTCATCCTGTTTCTGACCCATCCTACCTTCTTGCCCTGCTTTTGGACAGGAGTTGCTCATTTGGTCTCGTATATTTGATTTTTTTGTTTTATAGGCCTGTCCAATCTTTGTCTGAAAAGTGGGCTTCGGGAGTGGTTTCAGTTCTACGTTAGCAGAGTAGGGGCGGGGGAGGGGCCGTAGTCTCAGGGGTTCCTCCATTCTCTGTCAGACCAGTAAGGCTGGTCTTTTTTCTTGAATTTGAATTCTGTTCTACATTTTTAGCTCTTTTTATTTAAATTAACAGGATTTTTTCTGAATCTGTTCCCTTTCAAATGTAAATGATTTTTCTTCAGTTCTCCTGGACCCACAACTAGGGCATTATCATTTATAGACTTGCCATTGTTTTCCCTGTGTTTGGGCTGGGTGGAGGAGGTGGGGATTGTTTTGGACCAAGTCTGACAACCAGAATCATTATAAAATCTCCAAGGTTGTGATCTTGCTGTGGGAAAAAAGTGCTACTTGCCTGCAGGCATCCTGTGCCCTTCCTCACCCTCTCATCTCCCACCCCACCCATGTTGCAGGCAGGATGTATTCCTGGCATCTTAAGATGTATATCTGAAAGCACTTTTCCTCTAGAAACCTTGTACTTCTTCTATTTTTATACAATTTCCAAGTACTCTTGTGTCTAGTAATTTATTGGGGACAGAACATATAGAAATAAGACTTCAAAGAGCTCTCAATGGCCCCATCATTGCTCTTGGATTATTATGTAGCCTCTTAAGTGGTCTCCCTTCTCCCGTATTTCCCAAAGTCTCCCACTGAAATCAGAGTGATCCTTTTACATATAGTCAGATCACGTCATTCTGCCGCTCAAAACTCTGGTGGCTTCCAGTCTCACTCAGAGTCAAAGCCAAAGTCCTTACAGTAGCCAGTGGTAGGTGCTGCCTGACCTGGCTGAAACCTCTTACTTACCTCTTTATCTCCTATACTTTTGCCCTCCCTCACTCTGCTTCAGCCGCACTGGCCTCCTTGCTGTTCCTCAGACTAGCACGTGGACTTGGCATGCACCTTGTCCAGATAGACACCTTCAGGTTTCTGGTCTTTCCTGACCACCCCTCCCCTTTCACTTTGTTTTTCTTTTTTTTCAGGTTGTAAATATTAATCTTTTTGTTGTTGTTGTATGTATTATTTAAAAAAATTTTGTGTGTGTGTGCTTTAGGTGAAAGTTCACAGAGCAAGTTAGTTTCCCATTTGATTGTACACAAAGTGTTCTGTGACATTGGTTGCAATTCCCTCAATGTGTTAGCACTCTCCTCATTTCTGCCCTGGGTTCCCCATTTCCTTTCGTCTGGATTTTCTACCCCTTCCTGCCTTCTAATCTTTGCATTTGGGCACGTGTTGTCCTTTTGATCTCATATAATTGATTGTTCTAACGAACATGGTCCTCTAGGGAGTTATTGTTTATTTTATGGGCCTGTCTATTGTTTGGCTGAAAGGTGGTCTCCAGGAATGGCCTCAGTTCCAGGTCAGAAGGGTGTCTCAGGGCCATACTCTTGGGGGTTCCTCCAGTCTCTATCACACCAGTAAGTCTGGTCTTTTTTGTTAATTTGGTTTTTTGTTCTACATTTTTTTCCTGCTCTGTCTGGGACCCTCTTTTGTGATCCCAGTCAGAGCAATTCATAGTGGTAGCTGGGCACTATCGAGTTCTTCTGGTTTCGGGGTGGTGTAGGCTGTGGTTCATGTGGTCCCCTTTGGACTAACTGCTCCCTTAGGTACTTGGTTTTCTTCACTGTCCTTTGCTCTGGATGGGAAGAGACTAATAGTTGTGTCTTAGATGGCTGCTCATGAACTTTAAGACCCCAGATGCTACTCACCAAATTAGGATTCCTCAACATAATAAAGGGTATTTATACAAAACCAATAGCCAACATTATTCTCAATGGAGAGAGACTGAAAGCTTGGGAATGGAAACCAGAGAAGGATGCCCTTTATCACCACTCTTACTCAGCATTGTACTGGAAGTCCTAGCTAGAGCAATAAGGCAAGAAAAGGACATAAAGGGAATTCAAATTTTAAGGAAGAAGTAAAACTATCCCTATTCACAGAAGATACAATCCTATACATAGAAAATCCCAAAGATTCCACAAGAAAGCTAGTGGAACTAATAGAAGGATTTAGCAAATTGGCAGGATACAAGCTCAACATACAAAAATCAGCTGGATTCCTCCACACAAACAAAGAGAACTTCAAAAAGGAAATCAGGAAAACAATACCATCCACAATAGACCCCCAAAAGATAAAATACTTAGGAATAAATCTAACCAGGGACATAAAGAAAACTACAAAACACTACTGCAAAAACAAAGGAGATCTACATAAATGCAAATACATACCATACTCATGGATAGGAAGACTCAACATTGTGAAAATGTCACTCCTACCCAAAGTGATCTACAGATATAATGCAATCTCTACCCAAATAGCAACAGCATTCTTTAACAAGATGGAAAAACTAATCATTAACTTTATATAGAAAGGACAGAGGCTCGGGAAAGAAGAGAAGAACAAAGTAGGAGGCCTCACACTACCTCATCTCAGAACCTACTATACAGCCACAGTAG
>NW_004444222.1:943959-947633 GCF_000243295.1 Trichechus manatus latirostris
CTCTACCCTGATCCATGGACTTGGGACGTTCTAGCCTCTACAATCACGTGAGCTGTTTCCTTGATATAATCTCTCTCTCTCTCTATATTTATACACTTTACTGGTTTTGCTTCTCTAGAGAACCCAGCCTAAGACAGTGTTCATATGTCTGTTCATATCACGGCTCTTATTTCTTTAGGGTATATATCTAGGAGTGGGATTGCTGGATCATATGGTACTGTTATTTCTTTGCTTTTTAAGGAAGTGCCGTACTGTTTTCCATAGCAGTTGTACTATTTTACGTTCCTACCAGCAGTGTATAAGAGTTCCAATCTCCCTACAACCTTGCCAACATTTGTTTTTTCTGTTTTTTTGATTAGTGCCAGTAATGTTGGGGTGTGATGGTATCTCATTGTAGTTTTGACTTGCCATCTCTCTAGTCACTATGAGTCGGAATTGACTTGACGGCAACGAGTTTGGTTTTTTTTTTTTTTTTTTGGAATGGCTATTTTTAATTGGATTGTTTGTCTTTTTGTTGTTGAAGTGTTGAAGTTTTCTATGAATTTTAAAGATTAGACCCTTGTCATTGGATTCGTCCTAGCCAAGAATTTTTTACAGTCGGTAGGTTGTCTTTTTACTCTTTTAGAGAAGTCTTTTGATGAGCATAAGTGTTTAATTTTTAGGAGGTCCCATTTATCTAGTTCATCTTCTGCTGTTTGTGCTTTTTTAGTTGTGTTTGGTGTTCTATTTATGCAATATATTAGGGTCCCTAACGTAGTCAGAACAAGGCCGGGGCAGAATGTGGAACAGACCATCAATTGCTCCTATGCAAGTTCAAGTTGAAGAAAATTAGAACAAGTCCACAAGAGCCAAATTATGACCTTGAGTGTATCCCATCTGAATTTAGAGACCATCTCAAGAATAAATTTGATGCATTGAACAGTAATGACTGAAGACCAGATAAATTGTGGTGGGGCATCAAGGACATCATACAAGAAAGCAAAAGGTCATTAAAAAGACAGGAAAGAAAAAAAAGACCAAAATCGATGTCAGCAGAGACTCTGAAAGTTGCTTTTGAACACAGAGTAGCTAAAGCGAAAGGAAGAAATGATGAAGTAAAAGACCTGAACAGAAGATTTCAAAGGGCAGCTCGAGAAGACAAAGTATTATAATGACATGTGCAAGGACCTGGAGATAGAAAACCAAAACGGAAGAACACACTCAGCATTTCTTAAGCTGAAAGAGCTGAAGGAAAAATTCAGGCCTCGAGTTGTAATATTGAAGGATTCTGTGGGGAAAATACTAAACTGCACAGGAAGCATCAAAAGAAGATGGAGGAATACAGAGTCACGGTACCAAAAAGAATTGGTCGACATTGAGCCATTTCAGGAGGTAGCATACGATCAAGAACTGATGGTACTAAAGGAAGAGGTCCAAGCTGCACTGATGGCATTGGCGAAAAAACAAGGCTCCAGGAATTGATGGAATAGCAATTGAGATGTTTCAACAAACTGATACAGTGCTGGAGGCACTCACTCGTCTATGCCAAGAAATTTGGAAGACAGCTACCTGGCCAATCGATTGGAAGAAATCCATATCTGTGCCTATTCAAAGAAAGGTGATCCAACGGAATGTGGAAATTATGGACAATATGATTAATATCACACACACACACACAAGTAAAATTTTACAGAAGATCATTCAAAAGCGGTTGCAGCAGTACATTGACAGGGAACTGCCAGGAGTTCAAGCTGGATTCAGAAGAGGACGTGGAATGAGCGATATCATTGCTGATGTCAGATGGTTTTTGGCTGAAAGCAAAGAATACCAGAAAGGTATTTACCTGTGTTTTATTGACTATGCAAAGGCATTTGGCTGTGGATCATAACAAATTATGGACAACATTGCCGGAATTCCAGAACACTTAATTGTGCTCATGAGGCAGTCCTTCAAACAGAATAAGGGGATACTGTGTGGTTTAAAGTTAAGAAAGGTGTGCTTTAGAGTTCTGTCCTTTCACCATACTTAGTCAATCTGTATGCTGAGCAAAAATTCTGAGAAACTGGACTATATGAAGGAGAATGTGGCATCATGATTGAAGGAAGACTCATTAACAACCTGTGATATGCAGATGACATAACTTTGCTTGCTGAAAGCGAAGAGATCTTGAAGCAATTTCTGATGAAGATCAAAGACTACAGTCTTCAGTATGGATTACACCCCAACATAAAGAAAACAAAAATTCTCGCAACTGAACCAATAAGCAATATCGTGATAAATGGAGAAAATGTTGACGTTGTCAAGGATTTCATTTTACTTGGATCCACAATCAACGTTCATGGAAGCAGCAGTCAAGAAATCAGATGACACATTGCGTTGGGTCAGTCTGCTGCAAAAGACCTCTTTAAAGTGTTGAAAAGCAAAGATGTCACCTTGAAGACTAAGGTGCACCTGCCCAAGCTGTGGTGTTTTCAATTGCCTCATATGCATGTAAAAGCTGGACAATGAAAAGGAGGACCAAAGAAGAATTGATGCCTTTGAATTATGGTGTTGGCCGAGAATATTGAAGATATCATGGACTACCGGAAGAATGAACAAATCTGTCTTGGAAGAAGTACAGCCAGAATGCTCCTTGGAAGCAAAGACGGCAAGACTTCATCTCACATACTTTGAACATGTTATCAGGAGGGACCAGTCCCTGGAAAAGGACATCATGCTTGGTAAGGTAGAGGTTTAGTGAAAAAGAGGAAGACCCTCAACGAGATGGGTTAAAATAGTGGCTGCCACAATTGGCTAAACATAACAATGATTCAGAGGATGGTGCAGGACCGGGCAGTGTTTGGTTCTGTTGTACATAGGGTTACTATGAGTCAGAACCAACTGGATGGCACCTAGCAACAACAACGTTGTCCCTATTTTTTCTTCCATAATCTTTATAGTTCTTGGTTTTATTTTTAGGTCTTTGATCCATTTTGCATTAGTTTTTGTGTATAATGTGAGGTATGGGTCCTGTTTCATTTTTCTACTGGTAGACATCCAGTTTTGCCAGCACCATTTGTTAAAGAGACTGTCTCTTCTCCATCTAATGGAGTTTGGCTGTTTGTTGAAGATTAGCTGTCCATAGGTGGATGGATTTATGTCTGGGTTCTCAGTTCTGTTCCATTGGGCTACTGTGGCTGTATAGTAGGTTCTGAGATGAGGTAGTGTGAGGCCTCCTACTTTGTTCTTCTCTTCTTTCCCGAGCCTCTGTCCTTTCTATATAAAGTTAATGATTAGTTTTTCCATCTTGTTAAAGAATGCTGTTGCTATTTGGGTAGAGATTGCATTATATCTGTAGATCACTTTGGGTAGGAGTGACATTTTCACAATGTTGAGTCTTCCTATCCATGAGTATGGTATGTATTTGCATTTATGTAGATCTCCTTTGTTTTTGCAGTAGTGTTTTGTAGTTTTCTTTATGTCCCTGGTTAGATTTATTCCTAAGTATTTTATCTTTTGGGGGTCTATTGTGGATGGTATTGTTTTCCTGATTTCCTTTTTGAAGTTCTCTTTGTTTGTGTGGAGGAATCCAGCTGATTTTTGTATGTTGAGCTTGTATCCTGCCAATTTGCTAAATCCTTCTATTAGTTCCACTAGCTTTCTTGTGGAATCTTTGGGATTTTCTATGTATAGGATTGTATCTTCTGTGAATAGGG
>NW_004444222.1:947845-949454 GCF_000243295.1 Trichechus manatus latirostris
CCTATTTTATTGAGAGTCTTTGTCTTTTATTACCCACTGGTATTTAAGCAAGGTGTTATTTAGTTTCCATTAATTGATTTTTTTTTTCTTTGTTCTTCCTGTTATTGCTTTCTGCTTCTATGGCATGGTGATCAGAGAAAATGCCCTTATTTTAAGTTTTGGATTTTATTGAGGGTTCCTTGTGTATTGGAAAAGAATGTATACTTTGCTGCTGTTGGATGGAGTGTTCTGTATATGTCTGTGAGCTTGATTGTGGCAGTTAGATCTTCTGTATCTTTATTGAGTTTCTTTGTGGTTCTGTCCTTCACCAAGTGTTTAAATCTCCTACTATTGTGGAGCTACCTATTTCTCTTTTCAGTGCCATAAGAGTTTGTTTTATGTATTTTAGAGACCTGTCATTGGATGCATATATATTTATTATGGTTGTGTCCTCTTGGTGGATTTAGCCTTTAATCATTATATAATGTCCTTCCTTACCTTTTACAGTGGATTTTACCTTAAAGTCTATTTTATCAGAGATTTATGTTGCCACTCCTGCTTTTATGATTATTACTTTCTTGATATATTTTTTCCATCCTTTAAGTTTTAGTTTATTTATGTCTTTATGTATAAGATGTGTCTCTTGTAGGCAGCATGTTGATAGGTTATGTTTTTTTAATTCATTCTGCCACTGTCTCTTTAGTAGTGTGTTTAAGCCATTTTCATTCGGTGTGATTATCAATAGGTATGAGTTTACTACTGTCATTTGTTGTGTGTTTTGTGTGCGTGTGTGTGTGGTGTTGATGGTTTCTTTGGTCCACTTAATTTTCTGTGCTTATTTTTTTTTGTTTGTTTGTGGATTTTGTTTTCATTTCTTTCATTGTTGTCGATTTTGCATTTACTGAGCGTGTATGTTCCTCTTCTTTTATATATTGATGCGTAGGTTTGTTAACTTTTCTTTGGTTACCTTGAAATTTACTTTTATCTTCCTAAGTTTAAAGCAGCCTTGTATTTATTGAGATTGGATTGACTTCTTCATATGAAAGTTCTATAACCACACCCTTTATTCCCCCTTTTTGTTTTGACATTGTTGTCATATACAGATTATTGTCTCTGGTTCCCTGTTTTCAGTCTTTTTGCTTTGTTTAATTTTTTTTTTTAAGGTCTTCAATAATTTTTTTTTTCTTTTTTTGTAGTTTAGGTGAAGGTTTACAGAACAAATAGTTTCTCATTAAACAGTCAGTTCACATATTGTTTTTTACATTGGTTAACAACCCCACGACATGTCAACCCTCTCCCTTCTCTCCCTTTTTTTTTTTGGTGAAAATATATGCAGCCAAAGTTACACCATTTCAAAAATTTCTACATGCACAATTCAGTGACACTGATTACGTTCTTCCAGTTGTGCTGCTGTTCTCACTTCAGATGAAGGTTTACAGAACAAAATAGTTTCTCATTAAACAGTTAGTACACAAGTTGCCCTATGACAATGGTTAACAACCCCACTACATATCAACACTATCCTTACTCAGCCTTGGGTTCCCTATCACTGGCTTTCCTGTCCCCTTCTGCCTTCTAGTGCTTGTCCCTGGACTGCTGTGCCTTATTTGTCCTGTTTTGTTTTATGGGG
>NW_004444222.1:951418-952751 GCF_000243295.1 Trichechus manatus latirostris
GGGGCTTCTTCCCTTTCCATATAAAGTTAATGATTAGTTTTTCCATCTCTTTGAAGAATGTTGTTGGTATTTGGATCGAGATTGCATTGTATTTGTAAATTGCTTTTGGTAGAATTGTCATTTTCACAATGTTGAGTCTACCTATCCGTGAGCATGGTATGTTTTTCCATTTATGTAGATCCCTTTGGGTTTCTTGCAGTAGTGTTTTATAGTTTTCTTTGTATAGGTCTTTTACATTCCTGGTTAGATTTATTCCTAAGTATTTTATTTTTTAGGGGCTGTTATAAACGGCATTGTTTTCCTGATTTCCTTGTCGTTGTTCTCTTTAGTGGTGTATAGGAATCCAACTGATTTTTGAATGTTTATCTTGTATCCTGCTACTCTACTGACACTTTCTATTAGTTCCAGTAAATTTCTTGTGGAGTCTTTAGGGTTTTCTGTGTATAGTATCATATCATCTGTATCATGGTTTGAATTACGTCCCCCCAAAAATGTGTATATGAGTTTGGCTGCGCCATGATTCCTGGTACTGTGTGATTTTCCTGTATGTTGTAAATCCTGCCTCTATGATGTTAACGAGGGAGGATGGGTGGCAGTTCTGTTAGTAAAGCAGGACTGGATCTACAAGACTGGATTGTGTCCTGAGGCAATCTCTTGAGATATAAAAGACAGAAGTGAGCAGTGAGACAGGGGGACCTCATAGCATCAAGAAAGCAGGGCCGGAAGCAGGGCGCGTCCTTTAGACCAGGGTGCCTGTGCAGAGAAGGTCCTAGTCTGAGGTGCACTGAAGAGAAGAAGGCCGGCCGAGAGAAAAAGCTTTCCCCTGGAGCTGACACCCTGAATTTGGACTTGTAGCCTACTTTGACTGTGAGGAAATAAAGTTCTCTTTTTTAAAACCATCCACTTGTGGTATTTCTGTTATAGCAGCACTAGATGACTAAGACAATCTGCAAACAGGGACAGTTTAACTTCTTCATTACCAACTTTGATGCCCTTTATTTCTTTTTTTTTGCCTTATTGCTCTAACTAGAACTTCCAGCGCAATGTTAAATAGGAGTGGTGATAAAGGGCATCCTTGTCCTGTTCCTGTTCTCAAGGGGAATGTTTTCAACCTCTCTCTATTAAGAATGATGTTGGCCGTTGATTTTTCATAGATGCCCTTTATTATGTTGAGAAATTTCCTTTCTATACCTGTTTTACTGAGAGTTTTTATCAGGAATGGGTGTTGGACTTTCTCAAATGCCTTTTATGTGCTAATTGAGATGATCATGCGATTCTTTTCTTTTCTTTTATTTATGTGGTGGATTACGTTGATTGATTTTCTAATGTTGAA
>NW_004444222.1:956059-979486 GCF_000243295.1 Trichechus manatus latirostris
GGGAAGTTTTCTGTCAGCAGTTCTTCAATGATCCTCTCTATGTTTTCTGTTTTTTCCCCCTGTTCTGGAACTCCGATCATTCGAAGATTTTTGCTTTTTATTGTATCCCACATAATTCTTAGGGTGTCTTCATTTTTCTTTGTTCTTTTTTCTGAGTTTTCCTCAAACAGTTGTATCCAAGTGTTTGTCTTTAATTCCGCTGATCCTGTCTTCCACCGTTTCAAATCTTCTCCTCAGCCCTTCTATGACACTGTCCATTTCTGAAATCCTGTTGTTTATCTTTTGGATTTCTAATTGTTGTTTTTGTATAATTTCTAGTTGTGAATTTATTTTGGCATTTTGTTCCTGAAGTCTTCCATTTTTTGGTCTTATTTCTCCACGAATTTGTCTTTTTTTTCTGCTTTTTTCTTAACTCTTGGATAATTCTGAATATTAGAGATTTGAGTTCCCTATCAGATAGTTCTAGTGCCTTTCCTTCTACTGGAAAGTCATCTGATGTTTAATTTGGGATGCCTACTGGACTCATCCTGTCCTGTTTTTGTAAATGCTTTGATATTGTCTGTTGTCTTCTGGGGATTCAGTAGCTATTTTTGTCATTTATTGATTGTAGATTTGTCCTTTTTTTTTTAATTTGGCTATATCTGAGCAGGCGGGGTGCGTGTTCTTTGTTGTTTGCTCATCTCTGGGCATGATACTTTTTGCCTGCTTCTCCAATTTGCAGCATCAATCGCTCAGATAAGGTACAGGAGGGCAGATATAGCTGAAGGGGAGTTGCTGGGATGGATTGTTTGGGCAGTTACTACAGCCACCAGGGCGGGTCAGTAATCAGTGCAGGGCAGGTTCCAGTAGGCCGTGCCTGTGCTGCTTGGTGGGGTGATGTTAAGTGCATGGTACAGGTAGGCAGGATGGTGGTGGAAGATTGTGATGTGTGGAGCTAACGTGGGTTTGGGAGAGATAAGAGAGGAACAGGAGCCAAAAACCTATAAACAAACAAAAAAGAGTGCTAGGGGAGCTTGCCATTGGAGTGGAGAGATGAGAGACTATGAAATGGAAAAAACAAAAAGAGGAAGAAGAAGAAAAAATAGAAAAGAAAGAATGAATAAATAAAAATTAGAAAAAGAAAAGCAAATGTCCCCACGATCCCTCCAGTGTGGCTACGAGGTCTGGGAAAGTTGATCCTAGGTGTTGAAGTACAGCCTGGCTAGAAGGCATAGAAGTGTCACTCAGTGCCAGGTATTCAGGGGACAAGAAGAGAAGGAAGGTATAGAGAGATGAGAAACTGTGTAATGAAGAAAGAAAAAAGGGAAAAGAATACAAAACAAATTAAAAAAAAGAAGAAGAAAAATGCATGGAAAAACAGGGAAAAAAACAGAAAAACCATGAAAAAAGAAATGCCCTCAGGGATCCCTCTGCGCTTTTGCGCAAGCTGAGGGGGTAGGTCCCAAGCCGCGCAGCACTGCCCGGCCAGAACGGGCTCCCAACTCGAGAAAAGAAAAAGAAAACAAACAAACAACTCAAAAGAAACAAACAAAAGCCCTGGGATACAACCAGCGTGGCAGCACAGACTGGGAAGCAGTTCCACACTGATTGGAGCTCCTCAGCCCCTCAGGAGGAAGGAAAGATGGCGCACGGAGCCAGGTATTTGAGCGAAAGGAGGGGGAGGTGGTGAGAGGTAAGGAAGAAATCAAAAGAAGTGGAAGAAAGCAACACCAGCAGGCAACAAATGGTACTCTGGTTGTTGGCCAGAGTTTTCGGGTGGAATCCAAACAGCCAGTGCTTCTCTACCAAGAGACTGTGGCTGCGAAAAAGCAGAGCTGGCCGAGTGGTGGTGAAGAAGGGTAGGGGGTGGGAAAGCATATATCACTTGTTATCGGTTGTTCTGTCTCCTACTGGAAGCTCCGTGAAGCTGCTTTCTCGTACCCCCTATTTGCTGGTCTTTGATAGGAGTCCAAGATGATGGATCCGTGCTGCGTTAGCCGATAGGGGACCTCTGTATGTATGTCTTTTCGCTCTCTTCATTGTCACTTTCTTATTCCATTTGGTGCTTGGCTGAGTTCTTTATCTCTTCATTTGATGTTTAGAATTTCAGGATTGCTGTTTTCTCTGTTTGACTTAGTTTTTCGGATCTTTGCTGTGAAGGGTCGGCGTGGTGCTTCTACCTAGAGTGCCATGTTGCCAGCAGTCCCTCTGCTTTGTTTAATTTTTGAGAATTCTTTATTGGGGTTGTTATCTGGCTGACCCTGTCCTGTGTCCTAGTCTCAGGTTGTTGTCTGATGTTGTCGGTTCTCTGACTGAAGGACTCTCTTTAATATGTCTTGTAAGGTTGGTCTGGTTTTTACAAACTCCCTTAATTTTTTTTAATCTGAAAATGGCCTAATTTCACCATTGTATTTGAGACACAATTTTGCTGGATATATAAATCTTGGTTAGCAGTTTTTTCTTTCAAGGCTTTATGTATGTCATCCCATTGTCTTTTTGTCTGCATGGTTACTGCTGAGTAATCAGATCTTAACCTTATTTGTTCCCCTTTGTAGGTAACTTTTTGTTTTTCCCAAGCTGCTCTCAGGATTCTTTGTCTTTAGTTTTGGCAAATTTGATTATGATATGTCTTGGTGACTTTCTTTTGGGGTCTGTTGTATATGGGATTTGTTGAGCTTCTTGGATGGATATCTTCTCATCTTTCATGATATTAGGGAAGTTTTCTGCCAATAAACCTTCGACAATTTTTTTTTTTTTTTTAATCCTCCTCTTCTGGAATTCCAATCTTGGGTAAATTTTTCCTGTTGCTAGTGCCCCATATACTTCTTAGACTTTCTTCATTCTTTTTTCTGATTTTTCCTCAAACAAATTGGACTCAAGGGATTTGTTCTCTATTTTTCAAATTCTGTCTTCCATTGATTCAATTCTCCTCCTGTATCCTTCTATTGAGTTATCTAGTTCTGATTTTTTTTTTATTACTCTTTTGGATTTCTAGTTGCTGCTTTTGTATGGTTTCTAGTTGTGTATTTTTTTTGTTGTTGTTGTTGTCATTTTGTTCTTGTATTGTTTTCCTGAGTTCTTTTATTGCTTTGTCTGTTTTCCTTGATTTTGTCTGTGTTTTCCTTGATCTCTTGGAGAAACCTATATATTAGTCTTATGAATTCCCTATCAGATAGTTTCATTACCATTTCTTCCTCTGGGAAGTTTTCTGGTTCTTTGTTTTTGTCACTTGCTGGAACTATCTTGTCATGCTTCTTTATGTGATTTGATATTGTCTGTTGTCTCCGAGGCATTAAGGTGTGATTAGATTTATTTTTTTACTGTATGTTTGCTGTGTCCTGATTTTTTTTTGTTTTGCTTTGATATATCAAAGTAGTTGAGCAGGTGGAATGTGCGTGCTGCTTTGGTCTCTAGTCTAGCTGCACTTGAGCTCTCACCACCTGTCTCGGGGTGTGTGGGGCATCAGCTGAGTGTGTAAGCATGGCTCCCTGTTTGCTGGTCTTGTGGAGCAACTTTGGATGTAGTTGGCATTGCTAGTGAGGTGATTTGTCTGTCCGGCTGGACACCTGGCTGTGGGTACAGGGAGCATTCTCACTAGTCACTGGGTTGTGTGTTGTGTGTGCACACTGCAGGTTGCCATGTGGTTGGGGCGAGGGTGCCTGAGTAGTTGTTCACTGAGGGGGTGAAATGGAAACTCTCACCAATGTTCCTGGGTGAGCAGGGCTGTGTGAGGGTGGTCGGAGTGGGCACAAGCCTCTGGTTATGGGGTGGGGGTGATACAGGGGGTAAGACGGGGGGATACCTCCAGTCCATGGATGCCTGCTAGGAGAGCATGTCCCTGTCCACTAGAGCACTGTTTGGGGGAGGGTTTGCCACGAGTCCTCAGGCCCCCAGCACAGGTGGCTGGAGGGAGTAAGAGGTGCTGCTGATCTGCTGGGTCCTGGCACAGTTGGCTGGGCATTAGAGTGGGTGCTTCTGGTTCATGGCCTGCCAGCACCAGTGGCTGGGTGCAACAGTGGGTGTCTCAGGCTCATGGACCTCCAGTGTGGGTGAGTGGGTGGGAGAGGGGGCGTAGGCATCTTTTTGTTCAGAACCCATTATGTGGAACTGTGATACATGGGAGAATCATTCCTGGAGCCTTATTTATAAACTCTTTACAAATCAGAAATCAGATTATCATCAATAAAATAAATGATTTGTTGTATAATTTGTGGGAATGAAGGGAACTGTTGATTTTTTAACTTTGTGAAGTTGTGTATCTCTTGCTGGTACAGATATATAAACTTGACAAACTTCTTAACCTCCTCACTTTTAATCATAGCCTCAAGGCTCAGTCCTTGGAGTTCTCTATCTGCAACACTCCTTTCATAACCCTGACCATTCTCAGCAGGGCCCTAACATCAAGTATAGGTGTCTCTATACTTCTAGCTGGGACCTCTCCTGAACTCTAAACCAATGCCTCCAACCCTCTACTTGATGTATCTAATTGAATGCCTAAAAAAAAAAATCTCAGAGTTGGACATGTTCTAAACTTGTGCCCTGAACTCAAAGTGAAGCCATGGTTTCAAGGAGGGAATATTCAACTCTGTCGGCATTGCTGATGGTTTGCCTAAGAGGAAGACTAAGAATTGAGCATTAGTTTACTAAACCCCACTGAACCATGTGTAGTTTTAAAAAGTATGTTTTATGGTATGTAAATTATACATTAATAAAAAAAGAATTGATTATTGACTGTGTTACTTGGAAGGGTACCTGATTTTGTCAAGAGCAGTTTTGGTATAAAGGTGGGGTGGGGGATGAAAGCTGAAACGAGTGGGTTTGTGAGAGAATGAAGGGAGAGGAATGAAGACCAGTGGTTGTAGATAGCCCCTTGGAGGGGCAAGGGGCAGGGGCTGTGGTATCTTTTTTTTATAAGTTGTTAGTTGCTGATTCCAACTCATGGTGACCTCATATGTGCAGAGTAAAGCTATTCCATAAGGTTTTCAGGATTGTGACCTTTCAGAAGCAGATCACTAGGCCTGTCTTTGGAGATGCCTCTGGGTGGGTTCAGATTGCCAGCCTTTCAGGTAGTAGTTGAGTGCTTAACTGTTTGCATCACCTAGGGACTCCTTTTTTTTTTTTTTTTTTGTACCATTTTTTACAATTGTGCTTTAGATGAAGGTTTACAGAGCAAATTAGTTTCTCGTTAAACAATTAATACACATACTGTTTTGTGACATTGGTTGCCAACCCCACGATGTGTCAACACTCTTCCCTTCTTGACCTTAGTTTCCCTATTACCAGCTTTCCTGTCCCCTCCTGCCTTCTAGTCCTTGCCCCTGTGCTGGTGTGCCCATTTAGTCTCATTTTGTTTTATGGGCTTGTCTAATCTTTGGCTGAAGGGTAAACCTCAAGAGTGACTTTCGTACTGAGTTGAAAGAGTGTCTGGGGGCCATACTCTAGGGTTTTTTCCAGTCTCTGTCAGACCAGTCAGTCTGGTCTTTTTTGTGAGTTAGAACTTTGTTCTACATTTTTATCCACCTCTGTCTGGGACCCTTTATTGTGATCCCTCTCAGAGCAGTCGGTAGTGGTAGCCAGGCGCTATCTAGCTGTGCTGGACTCAGTCTGGTGGAAGCTATGGTAGTTGTGGTCCGTTAGTCCTCTGGACTAATCTTTCCTTTGTGTCTTTGGTTTTCTTCATTCTCTCCTGCTCCAGATGGGGTGGGACCAGTGGAGTGTCTTAGATGACCACTCACAAACTTTTAAGACCCCAGGTGCTGCTCACCAAAGTACGATGTAGAACCTTTTTTATAAGCTATATTATGCCAGTTGAGCTAAATGTTCCCTGAGACCGTGGTCCCCAGCCCTTAGCCCAGTAGCTTGATCTCTCAGGGCGTTTGGATGTGTCTGTGAAGCTTACACAGGCCTGTTTTTTGGAGGTGCCTCTGGGTGGGTTTGAACTGCCAGCCTTTTGGATAGTAGTTGAGTGCTTAACCATTTGCATCTGTAGGGACTCGTTTTTTTTAATGCGAAGAATTATAAAATTTTTATAACCATCGAGTCGATTCTGACTCATGGCAAACCCATGTGTGTCAGAGTAAAACTGTACTTCATAGTATTTTCAATGGCTGCTTTTTCGGAAGTAGATCACCAGACCTTACTTCCAAGGCATCTCTCATTGGATTTGAACCTCTAACTTTTCAGTTGTCAGGGAGCATATTAACTGCTTGCACGATCCAGGGACTACAGAGGAAAAAATTGATGCAGGGAGAAAAAGTAGGGGTTGTTAGAAGTTTCCGTAGAGATATCCTTGAATAGGCCAGAGGGAATGAGAAGTGGTGTATAAGTAGAGAGGGGTTAACCTTAGATAGGAAGACAGAGTCCAGTGGAGTTAGCCTCTGATAACTAGAATGAGCTGGAAAGATAGGAGATGGTGCGTGAGAAGCCAAGCCCATTGCTGTTGAGTCAATTCCGACTCATAGCGACTCATAGTACAGAGTAGAACTGCCACATAGGATTTCCAAGTAGTAGCTGTGGATTCAAACTGCCGACCTTTTGTTTAGCAGCCAAGCTCTTAACCACTGTGCCAGTACTATTCACAATGGCAAGGTGGGAGAATGCACAGCTGAGGTAGTGGGGAGGAGGCCAAGATCATTAGAGGAGAGGAGGGCAAGGAAATTGACTGCAGTCACTAAGATACTAAACTTTGAAACTGTGTTGTTGTTAGGTGCCCTGAGTTGGTTCTGACTCATAGTGACCTTACGTATAACAGAACAAAACTTTGTCCAGTCCTGCACCATCCTCACAATCATTGCTGTTTGAGCCCCTTGTTGTAGCCATTGTGTTAGTCCGTCTCATTGAGAGTCTTCCTCTTTTTCATTGACAGAGTACATCCATCGATGCAGCTCAGAAAACAGCTCAAACATTGACCCACCTCTCAATCAAATGTGGGTCTGTAGCATTTAAAAAAGTGAAGAGCAGCACGTTGTTGCATGAAGAAGACCCAAAGAGATGGTGTAGTTTGTCATCCATGAGTCTTGTTTATGGTTCTCAGTTTTTAACAAAAGATATTTCTCCCTTGAATGTGTCACAGCTCTCTAAAACTTACCCCAGTCATAACTAAGCCCTTGAACTTTTTTTTTTTAATTTTATTCCGCTTTAGGTGGAAGTTTACAGTTCAAGTTAATCTCTCATTCAAAAGTTTATACACATATTGTTTTGTGACATTGGTTGCAATCCCCACAATGTGACAGCACGCTCCCCCTTTCCACCCTGCGCTCCCTGTGTCCATTTATCCAGTTCCTGTCCCTTCCTACCTTCTTGTCCTGCTTTCGGACAGGAGTTGCCCATTTGGTCTCGTGTATTTGATTGAACTAAGAAGTGCATTCCTCACGGATGTTATTTTTTTGTTTTATAGGCCTGTCTAATCTTTGTCTGGAAAGTGGGCTTCATGAATGGTTTCAGTTCTGAGTTAGCAGACTGTCTGGGGGCCATAGTTCTCGCGGGAGCCTTTGAAGTTTTGATGTCCCCTCTACCCTTACCCAGGCCTATCCTTCGTGTCCATACATATATCATCTGGTTTTCTGCAGTAGTCTCCTAACTGATTCCTTTTCCTCCACCAATCTCCACAGAGGAGCCAGGGTGGTCTTTTAAAAATATTATTAGCATCAAAATCCTTTCCTGCTTAATAGGCCTCAGTGGCTTCTCAGTGACTGTACAGACCTGCCATGATGTGGTCTCTGTCTGTCCAACCTTTCTTGCCACATTTCCCAGATCACTCTCCTAAATGATGTGGGATCCTAGAGTGCCTAAAGGCCCCAGAATGCCAGACTCAGACTGTTCCCTTGGTTTAAAGACTTCAGTCTAATGCCAAAACTCTACATTACTGAGCTGCGTTTGGACCTGAATACAGTGTCAACTTTGCATGCTTCTTCAGGGAAGATCATTCAAATCAGAGACAACATGAAAAACTCTTTGAAAGACAGACGACATTTTAAATGCAAGGGATACATTATGGAAGTTAAAATTCAGATTTTGAGTTTCTTTTCTAACAAGAGTATTCAATATGATCGTACTTCTGTTTCCGTGCCATTGATAATTTTGTGACAATCACCTGACAGTGACGTGAGAACCTTAACACCTTGTAGCACTTGTAATCCCAGGGCATTAACTTCAGTAAATAGCTTAACAAGGTATGTGCTTACACATTATGTTGTTAAGGCTATGAGGCCAAACTCAACTTTTCTTGTGCTGTTATCCTTAGGAGAAAAATGTAAGGGAAGGGTCTAGAACTCTTGACCTGAGGGAGGCTGCTGTAGTTTGTAACATCCTGTGCAATAATTATAACTGAGCAGGGCTTTTGAGAGGACTTTGGGATCTATCTATGTACTTTTCTCAGCTATTTACTGTTTTCATGGTATTCTATAGTGTTTAGAGTAGACTTCACAATTAAGAGTATGATATATATTGAAGAAAAATGTTTAAACTTTTCAAACAGTAAAGATGTGGTCTCACTATTTGGAAAGCAACAAGAAAAGGGTTCCGAGAGGAGAGGTGAGATAGACCACCAGAAAAGGGACAGGTGGAAAGGGGAAAAGAATCTTAGTATACATAGCCCCTCAATCTTTATTTATCTATTAATTTTATTGTGCTTTAGGTGAAAGTTTACAGCTCAAGTTAATTTCTCATACAAAAATTTATACACATATTGTTATGTGATACTAGATGCAATCCCTATAATGTGACAGCACACTCCCCCTTTCCACCCCTGGTTTTCCGTGTCCATCCAATCAGCTTCTGTCCCTTTCTGCCTTCTCATCCTGCCTCCTGACAGGAGCCACCCATTTGGTCTCGTGTATGTGTTTGAACTAAGAAGCACACTCCTCACGAGTATTATTTTATGTTTTATAGTCCAGTTTAATCTTTGAAGAGTGAACTTCAGGAATGGTTTTAGTTCTGGATTAACAGAGTGTCCAGGGGCCATGGCTTCAAGTGTTTCTCCAGTCTCAGTCAGACCATTAAGTCTGGTCTTTTTACATGAAGTTGAGTTTTGCACCACACTTTTCTTCTGCTCAGTGACTCTCTGTTGTGTTCCCTGTCAGGGCAGTCATTAGTGGTAGCCGGGCAACATCTAGTTCTGGTTTCAGGCTGAAGGAGTCTCTGCTTTATGTGGCCCCTTTGTCTCTTGGGCTAATATTTTCCTTGGGTTTTGGTGTTCTTCATTCTCCTTTGCTCCAAGTGGGTTGAGACCAACTGATGTATCTTAGATGACCGCTCGCAAGCTTTTAAGACCCCAGACGCCACTTACCAAAGTGGGATGCAGAACATTTTTTTAATAAACTTTGTTATGCCAGTTGACCTAGATGTTCCCTGAAACCATGGTCCCCAGACCCCAGCCCCTGCTACTCTGTTCCTCAAAGTGTTTAGTTGTGTTCAGGAAACTTCTTAGCTTTTGGTTTAGTTCTGTTGTGCTGACCTCCCCTGTATTGTGTGTTGTCCTTCCCTTCCCTAAGGTAATTCTTGTCTACTATCTAGCTAATGAATTTCCCTCTCTCTCCCTCCCCACCCTCGTAACCATCAAAAAATGTTTTTCTTCTGTGTTCAAACCTTTTCTTGAGTCCTTATAATAGTGGTCTCATACAATATTTGTCCTTTTGTGACTGACTAATTTCACTCAGCATAATGCCTTCCAGATTCATCCATGTTGTGAGATGTTTTGTGAATTCATCATTGTTCTTTATCTTTGTGTAGTATTCCATTGTGTGTATGTACCATAATTTGTTTATCCATTTGTCTGTTGATGGACATGTAGGTCGTTTCCATCTTTTTGCTACTGTGAACAGTGCTGCAGTGAACATGGGTGTGCATATATCTGTTCATGTGACAGCTCGTATTTCTCTAGAATATATTCCAAGGAGTGGGATTGCTGGATCGTATGGTACTCCTATTTCTAGCTTTTTTTTTTTTTTTTTTTTTTTTTTAATGACAATGGTTAACATATTTCTAGCTTTTTTAAGGAAGCGTCAAATGGATTTCCAAAGTGGTTGTACCATTTTACATTCCTACCAGCAGTGTATAAGTGTTCCAGTCTCTCCACAACCTCTCTAACATTTATTATTTTGTGTTTTTTGTATTAGTGCTCGCCTTGTTGGGGTGAGATGGTATCTTATTGTAGTTTTGATTTGCATTTCTCTAATGGCCAGTGATTGCGAGTATTTCCTCATGTGTCTGTTAGTCACCTGAATGTCTTCTTTGGTGAAGTGCCTGTTTATATCCTTTGCCCATTTTTTAATTGGGTTATTTGTGTTTTTGCTGTTGAGGTTTTGCAGTATCTTATAGATTTTAGAGATTAGACCCTGATTGGATATGTTGTAGCCGAATTTTTTTTCCCAGTCTGAGGTTATCTTTTTACTCTTTTGGTGCAGTCTTTTTATGAGCATGAGTGTTTGATTTTTTAGGAGCTCCCAGTTATCTAGTTTCTCTTCTGGTGTTTGTACATTGTCAGTTACGGTTTGTATTCTGTTTATGCCATGTATTAGGGCTCCTAGAATTGTCCCTATTTTTTCTTTCATGATCTTTATCATTTCAGATTTTATATTTAAAAATCTTTGATCCATTTTGAGTTAGTTTTTGTACCTGGTGTGAGGCATGGGTCTTGTTTCATTTTTTTGCAGATGGATATCTAGTTATGCCAGCACCATTTGTAAAAAAGACTGTGTTTCCCCCATTGGGCTTTGTCAAATATCAGCTGCTCATAAGTGGATGAATTTACGTCTGGATTCTCAGTTTTGTTCCAATTGGTCTATGTAAATGTATCTGTTGTTGTACCAGTACCAGGCTGTTCTGACTACCATGACGGTATAATAGGTTCTAAAATCAGGTAGTGTGAGGCTTCCTACTTTGTTCTTCTTCTTCAGTAATGCTTTACTTATCCGTGGCCTCTTCCCTTTCCATATAAAGTTGGTGATTTGTTTCTCCATCTCATTAAAAAATGCCATTGGAACTTGGATGAGGAATGCATTGTATATGTAGATCACTTTGGGTAGAGGTGACATTTTCACAATGTTGAGTCTTCCTATCCATGAGCAAGGTATGTTTTTCCACTTATGTATGTCTCTTTTGGTTTCTTGCAGTAGTGCCTTGTAGTTTTCATTGTATAGGTCTTTTATGTCTCTGGTTAGATTTATTCCTAAGTATTTTATCTTCTTGGGGGCTATTGTGAATGGTATTGATTTGGTGATTTCCTCTTCGAAGTTCTCATTGTTGTTGTAGAGGAATCCAACTGATTTTTGTATGTTTATCTTGTATCCTGATACTTTGCTGAAATCTTCTATTGGTTCCAGTAGTTTTTTTGTGGTTTCTTTGGGGTTTTCTGTGTACAAGACCATATCATCTGCAAATAGGAATACTTTTACTTCTTCCTTACCAATTTGGATGCCCTTTATTTCTTTTTCTAGCATAATTGTTCTGGCTAGGACCTCTAGCACAATGTTGAATAAGAGTGGTGATAAAGGACATCCTTGTCTGGTTCCCTTTCTCAAGGGTAATGCTTTCAGACTCCATTTAGGATAATGTTGGCTACTGGCTTTGTATAAATGCCCTTTATTATATTGTTAGGGTTTTTTTTGTTTTTTTGAATGCATTACTTAGCATTTTTTTTGGATTAAAGTTTTTTTATTCAGCTGCTTTAATGTCAGTGTCTGATAATTCCAATATCTGGATTACCTGTGGGTCTGTTTGTATTTTTTCTTGTTTTTGTGTTTTGCTTTTATTTTTTAAGCATTGGCTTTCTGGCATGCCTGGTAGTTTTTGACTGAAAATTTGGATGATGGTATCTTCTTTGAAATGGAATTTAATTTTCTTTTAGCAAACAGTATGAACATATCACCTTGATTGAGTAGCGGTTTGTTCATTTCTGGTTTGCCCATTTTCCCAGGGTATAGCCTTTCTAGGGTATCCACCAAAATGCTTGAAGTTACCAGGGCCCCTCTGGCCAGTCTGTAACTCCAAATTTTGTCTACCTATCACCAAGACACTCTATAAAGTATTTGCTCAGCTTTTTTCTGCTTAGTTTTTCTGAGTTTCACCGCATGTGTTTATGTAGTTTAACAGTTAGCAAATGCCACTTAAGGAAAGCATATAGAATGTTGTGTTTGCCTCAGTGCTTTTTCCTCTTTTCCAGTCTCTTGGCCCCTCAAGTCTTGGCTGCTTTGGTTGCTTTCTTGATCTGTTCAAACAGTTGCTTCTTATATTTTATTTTTCATATTTTGTCTAGTTTTATTGTTGTTCTCAGCAGGATGATTAGTTTGGAACAACTACTCCATCATAGCCAGAAAGTTCTTCATAGATTAATTTGAGATTTAAAAATTAAAGCTAGGTTTATTGAAGTTTCACAATCAAGATCTATTTCTTAAGCTGTTAAGTTCACCTTAAGATTTTACTGTAATCTTTTTTAAGGGGCCTTTTGTAACTGATTTAATGAAACATTTTAAATTTCATTTATAAATATAATATTAATTTATTGTTTTAAACTCTTTAGTTGCTTAACTGTTGGTTTGATTCTGTTAATCATGTCTATACGCTATTCTAAATCTTCCTAGAATTTAACTGTGCTCGCTCATTAAGAAAACATTATGTCATCCCTTCAATACCATTTACAATAGCCCCCAAGAAGATAAAACACTTAGGAATAAATCTAACCAGAGACGTAAAAGACCTATACAATGAAAACTACAAGACACTACTGCAAGAAACCAAAAGAGACCTGCGTAAGTGGAAAAACATACCTTGCTCATGGATAGGTAGACTCAACATTGTGAAAATGTCAGTTCTACCCAAAGCGACCTACAGATACAATTCAATCCCAATCCAAATTCCACCGGCATTTTTTAATGAGATGGAGAAACAAATCACCAACTTCATATGGAAAGGGAAGAGGTCTCGAATAAGTAAGCACCACTCAAGTAGAAAAACAAAGTGAGAAGCCTCACACTACCTGATTTTAGAACCTATTATACTGCCACAGTAGTCAAAACAGCCTGGTACTGGTACAACAACAGATACATTGACCAATTGGAACAGAACCGAGAATCCAGACATAAATTCATCCACTTATGAGCAGCGGATATTTGACAAAGGCTCAAAGTCCATTAATTGGGGAAAAGACAGTCTCTTTAATAAATGGTGCTGGCATAACTGGCTATCCATCTGCAAAAAACTGAAACAATACCCATGCCTCACACCATGCACAAAAACTAACTCAAAATGGATCAAAGACCTAAAAATAAAATCGAAAACAATAAAGATCATGGAAGAAAAAATAGGGACAATGCTATGAGCCCTAATACATGGCATAAACACAATACAAATCATAAGTAACAGTGCACAAGCACCAGAAGAGAGACCGGGTAAATTGGAGCTCCTAAAAATCAAACACTTATGCTCATGAAAAGACTTCATCAAAAGAGTCAAAAGACAACATACAGACTGGGAAAAAATTTTTGGCTGACAAATACGATCAGCGTCTAATCTCTAAAATCTACAAAATACTGCAAAACCTCAACAGTAAAAAGACAAATAACCCAATTAAAAAATGGGCAAAGGATATGAACAGACACTTCGCCAAAGAAGATATTCAGGCGGCTTACAGACACATGAAGAAATGCTCATGATCATTAGCTGTTAGAGAAATGCAGATCAAAACTACAATGAGATATCATCTCACCCCAACAAGGCTAGCATTAATCCAAAAAACACAAAATGATAAATGCTGGAGAGGTTGTGGAGAGACTGGAATACTTATACACTGTTGGTGGGAATGTAAAATGGTACAACCGCTTTGGAAATTGATTTGGCACTTCCTTAAAAAGCTAGAAATAGAAGTACCATACGATTCAGCTATCCTGCTCCTTGGAACATATCCTAGAGAAATAAGAGGTGTCACGCAAATAGATATATGCACACCCATGTTCACTGCAGCACTGTTCACAATAGCAAAAAGATGGAAACAACCTAGGTGCTCATCTAGGGACGGATGGATAAATAAATTATGGTATATCCACACAATGGAATACTACGCAACCATACAGAACAATGATGAAGCCGTGAAACATCTTATAACATGGAGGAATCTGGAGGGCATTATGCTGAGTGATTTTAATCAGTCACTGAAAGACAACTATTGTATAAGACCACTATATAAGAACTCAAGTTAAGGTTTAAATATAGAAGAAAACATTGTTTGATGGTTACAAGGGTGGAGAGGAAGGGGGAGGGTTATTTACTAACTAGATAGTAGATAAGAATTATCTTAGGTGAAAGGAAGGACAGCACTCACTACAGTGGAAGTCAGCACAACTGGACTAAACCAAAGCTAAGAAGTTTCCTGAATACAGTAAAATACTTTGAGGGACAGAGTAGCAGGGGTAGGGGTCTGGGGACCATGCTTTCAGGGGACATCTAGGTCAACTGGCATAACAAAGCTTATTAAGAAAATGTTCTGCATCCGACTTTGGTGAGTGGCATCTGGGGTCTTAAGATGCATCAACTGGTCCCAGCTACCTGGAGTAAAGGAGTATGAAGAACACCAAAGTCACAAGGAAAGTATTAGCACAAGAGATAGAAAGGGCCACGTAAACCAGAGACTTCATCAGCCTGAGACCAGAAGAACTAGATGGTGCCTGGCTACCACCAGTGACCACCCTGACAGGGAACACAACAGAGAGTCCCCGATGGAGCAGGAGAAAGGTGGGGTGCAGAACTCAAATTCTAGTAAGAAGACCAGACTTAATGGTCTGACTGAGACTGGCTGGATTCTCAATCAGCCCAGAGCATAAAAAATTTCCGAGGCCAACTCTTCAGACAGGGATTGGACTGGACTGTGGGACATAAAGTGATACTCGTGAGGTGTCTCTTTGCTTAAGTAGATACAGGAGACTAAATGGGCAGCTTCTGTCCGGAGGTGAGGTGGGAAGGCAGAGAGGGTTAGGAGCTGGTTGAATGGACATGGGGAATCAGGGTTGGAAAGGAGGAGTGTGCTGTCACAGTATGGGGAGAGCAATTAGAGTTACATATTAGTGTATGCATAAATGTTTGTATGGGGAAAAAAATAAAAAAAGAAAACATTATTTCATCCCAAACAATTTTGGAGTCTTCCTTTGTAAGATGGTGGTAGTGGCATCAGAACCTAAACTAAGGAGGAATAATAAGAATCAAGATCAGCACAAGGCTGATTCCTATGAGGTGGAGGTCAGACATACCTCCACTCTAACTTTTTTTTACCAATTCTGACACTAGCTCTTCCTCCCACGGCATACTCTCTGCTTCTCTTCTGGGTTTGATATGCCACACAGAACTCACAGACCATACTTTCAGTTAAGTGGTTTATTAAGGAAGCAACAGGGTACAACTTGGGATCAGGAGCAGCAGGCTGCAACTTAGGATCAGGATCAAGAAACATGTAGGCAAAGTCTGGAAGTCTCCCCTGAAGAGGAGAGTCCATCTTCCCTTCATCAGTGCAAGTTGGCTCTCTTAGCTCCTCTCAGCTGTGCAAGCAAGCAGCCCTTTCTCTCTGCCGTGCATGCCCCCTCTCAGCGCTGCAGGCCTCCTCACAGTTCCCTGAGGACAGGCTTCCTCTCAGCCCCCTCAGGACAGGCCTCTCTGCCTTTGATCTCCCTGCCATCGGCCTCTCCACTGCTAACTGACCCAGCTCATAACCAGTGGAGCAGTTTTGTTCAGCTCTCAGCTGCATTCTTAGCTGCAGGTTTTTGCTGTCACCACTGACTCTGCTGCAGGGTCTCTTCTGGGCCTCTTACTGTCTTCAGTGTTAAAGCCCTTGACCCGTGTTACAGCTCTTTTAGGAGGTTCCTTGCCTCCTCTGTCTGCTGCTTCTCTCTTGCCTTTTCGCCTTTCTTCTCCTTTTTTCCTCTGTTTGCCTGCAAACATCTGTGGGTTTGGCTCCATATATAAGCAAACTTCTGGTCAATGTCAAGGCCTGGCCCTCTCACTAGGGCTATGAACTGACCAATCCCTTCTCGGTAGGTCACAGACACTTCATTTGCATAGTAGGCTGTACTCACTTAATTGCCTAAGTGGATTGACCAATCCCTGCAAGGTTTGTAAAATAGATCAGTCATAGAGCAGGCTGCTGCCCAGTGCCAGACAAAAAGTATCAAACCTTTGGTTGTTTATAGCTTACCCAGGAAATGTCAATCAACTGGACAAAAGTCACAAACTCTGGGTAGAAAACTAGGGCAGAGATAACTCATCAGGGTTTAGGGGAAAAATCGCTCAAGCTGTTTTTCCAAATAATCAAGGAGGGGAAAGTTTACATAAAAGAACTCATTTCGCCAAAGGCTTCTTAGCAGGTTAAAGGTTCATAACAACCAGAGATGTAAAGCCTGAAGTTATACATTCTAGAGAAATTTCTCCTGTCCCTGACTGCCTGGCTAAGTCCCTTTTTATAATAATAATGTCATAAACTCCTACTTAAAAAAAAAATATATATATATATATGCAGGGGGTGATGGTAATCATGTAGTCTGTCCCTGCACTCTAGTTGTAACATAACAGGCTTTCCAAGCTAGACAGGTTTAACCTCCACCCATCTTTTTCCTGCTTAATGAGTTTTGAGTAGTTTTCATACTCTTCCTACTTACTTATTAGGGTTCTAACCTTAATGTATTTAATTGACATCTAATTGGAATTTAAGTGACATTTAACTGTATTTAATGTATTTGATTGACATCTAATTGGTGTTTGACATTTAACTATATTTAATGCATTTAATTAACACCTAATTGGAGTTTATGTGCTCAAAATTGTGACCTTTGATGTAGGTTCTAAGGCTGTTCTGGTCACAGTGATATGGGCTGTTCAGTGGAGACGGAGCTCTTCATTGCAATGCAGTTTAAAACGGACTTGTTTAAAATGTGTTCCTATCTAGTGTTTACAGTCTTTTTATCTGGACTATCAACTTACTGTTGCTTTTTTTTTTCCTACAGAAAAGCAGAAACTCTCCAGATGTCTTCCAATAATGCCCAAGTTTTTATCCCAATGTCACGAAACACCAATGGCCTACGTGGGACGATGACCTCCAACGACCTAAAGACACGTACTGGAGGAGCTGTGTTAAGTTTTCATAACATCTGCTACCGAGTCAAAGTGAAGAGTGGCTTTTTATTTTGTCGAAAAACAGTTGAGAAAGAAATACTAAAGGATATCAAGTATGTGCACCAACTTTCTTTTAAAACAGCTTTATTGACATGCAATACACTTCACAGATTTTGCCTATTACAAACAAAGCTACTATGATGAATATTTGTGACGAGTCTTTGTACCGACATATGGACACATGCTTTCATTTTTCTTGTCTAAAATAGGAGTGAAATGGCTGAATTACACGATAGATGTATGTTTAGCTTTTTTTTGGTGAAAATACATATAACAAAACACACACCACTTCAACAGTTTCTATGTGTACAATTCAGTGACATTGGTTACATTCTTCAAGTTGCACCATCTTTCTCAACAGCCTTTTTCAAACTATTTCACCATCACTGTCCCCCTAAGCTTCTCATCTGTCATTTCAAGTTACTGTTGTCAATTTGATCACATATAGCCAATTCTTTAAAAGGGTATAATACTTAATGCAGACTTTTTTTTTTTCTCATTAGACTGTTATTTGGTTCAAAGATGACTTTAGGTGATAATTTCAGTCCAAGATTCAAAGATTTCCTCAGGGCAATAGTTTTAGGGGATCTTCCGGCCTCAGTGGGCTCCGGAAAATTTGGATTCCATGAGAATTTGAAATTCTGTTCCTTATTTTCCTCCTTTTGATCAGGATTCTTCTATAGAATCCTTGATCCAAATGTTCAGTAATGGTAGCTGGGTACCATCCAGTTCTTATGGTCTCATGGCAAAGGAGGCAATTGTTCATAGAGACGATTAGACCCATATTCTATTTCTACCACCAGTTCCTGACCCTCCTTCTTCCTCTGGTCCACCAAGCGAATGGAGACCAATTGTTGTACATTGGATGGCCCCTCCACCAGCTTTTATATATTTAACTTTTGAAAGACACTGCTAACTTGTTTTTAAAGTGGTTGTACCTGAACAATTAATGTGTCATTTTGTTTTCCTGGGGTAAACCTTGTGGTTAAGCGCAAAGAGGCGTGGTTGTATGATTTACTGCTTTTTGATTATGGAGATATCTTTATTTAATCGCTGAGCCTCAATTTTTCTAATCTGTGAAATAGAGAGAGAATTCACCATGAGACCATAAGAACTGGATGGTACCCAGCTACCATTACTGAACATTTTAGGAGCCAGACACTTTTAGGTACTTGTTTATAAAAAGCATAGGACATAAAGTGTACAAGTACCTCCTGACTCTTGTTTCTAAAAAGCATAGGATGAAAAGTATACAAGAGTCAGGAGGTTGAAATGACATATTGTGAAAAGTTTTTAGTTTTCAAACAGACTGGCTTTAAATGAGTGGGCTATTTGTAATAGTTGTAACTTATAACAACTTAGTGCTTTTTTTCCTATTATACAGAGATGCAGAGCTATTTAAATATATGACAGTTATAGTTTAGCTTAAGTTGTGCCGTATGAGTCCACAGTATTAAGAAAATTTAGGATCCAAGTCAATACATTTACTTATACTTAATAAGCACTCGGTAATTGATTTTCATTCTCTGTATCCAGCAACTAATTCATCATGTGGTGTTGGTGGCATTGGTAGTAGAGTAGGTAGGAAAATGAGCATTTATGTAGGACCTACTAGGTGCCAAGTATTTCTGTTCTTTCACAGATGATAGCTATTAGAGTTGTTAATGTTTTTCTGATTTCTAGAGAATTGAGCCTGGTTCTTCTCTCTGGGGTGGGGAATGAAATCTGGGTTTATTCGGACTACATGGCCTATGTGTTTTATTTTGTTTCTTTGTTTAAGAGAGGAAATAGTTACTCCTAGATAATTCAAGCATCTTTTCCTGGCTCTCTACTGCTGGAGGAGTGACTATAAAAGAGGTCTTCAATGAAGTGTGGCTACAAACTTACATGAAATCAAGTGTTTCTCATGTTTTTTTGCTGCTTTGTATAGGACTGTGGTGTTTTCTATTAATAACAATCCACTCCTTCTAAGAGCCAAACAATGACAAGGCAGGGGAGGATTTTTTTGGACATGGGTTGGGAAGGCGAGATCTGAGGCTTTCTTTAATGGGTTGACGTGAGGCCTGGAGCTGTGCAAGCAAGATCTTTGTCTAGGTAGTAGTACCTACTGTCATGCCTATTTTCCTGTAGCTTTTTTGTATTAGTTGAGAAGAATTGTGAATGCAAAGCTTTTATCTTTTGCTACAGGCCTAGATAGAATCGACTGAACTTTTTGAAAAGTGACAAGTTTTTTGTGAGAAACCAAGGAAACGCTGGTCATGTCAGATTTTGTGCTAAGAGGTAGAAAGCAACAACTGATTTGAAAATGTGCAGGTTGATTAGATTTAAATGTGAAGGGCTGAATTTACCATGCTAAAAAACCAAAAAACAAAAAATAAACCCATTACCTTTGAGTTGATTCTGACTAATAGCTGCCCTGTAGGATGGAGTAGAACTGCCCCATAGAGTTTCCAAGGCTGTAAGTCTTTATAGGAGCAGACTGCCACACCCTTGGGTTTGAACTACCAACCTTTTGGTTAGCAGCCAAGCACTTAACCACTGCATCACCAGGGCTCCTTGGGTTTTACAAGTGTCACCTGCTCAAGGCTTGGCGACATTTTTATAGTTGGATGGTATGCATTTCAGCAATAGGTGAGTTCATCCTTTTATGCGTACCTGGGTTCATAAAAGGTCAGTCAAATCTTGCAACTCTTTCACATATTTAACAGTTCAAGGAACACCAAGGATTGCTGTCCTTGCTTACTTACATTTCTGGTTAAATATGCATGAGAAGAGTCATTGCTTTTATGCTGTAGTGTTTCAACTAAATAGAATTTCTGGGATGAGGGGAGGGTTACTGTAAAAATGGCACGGGGACAGCGCCTGACCTTATCTCTTCACAAGGGAGAAGGAGGATCAAGATCAACAGCCCAAGGCTGATTCTTATAAGGCAGAGGTCAGACATGCCTCCTCTCTCCGCCATCTTTACCAATTCTAACACCAACCGTCCCTCCCATGGTACTCTTTACTTCTCTGCTCTGTTCAATAATTCATTGCAATGGCCACACAAAACTCACAGACAATACTCACAATTATGGGGTTTTATTAGGGAAGTAACAATTTAGGTTGAGGAATGCTCAGGGTACAGTTCTTCCATCAGGACAGCTTCTTCCCAGCCATGCTCACGGGCAGACCTCTCCCTGGCCCTCTGGCCTCTGCCCTGCACAGACAAGTGTAACAAAGCTCTTCTAGCTCTGCTGATAAGTGCCCAGAGGCCCCCACTCTGCCAGTAAACCTCATGGGCCAGGAAGCTCACTGCGAGCCGTCTCCTGCCTGTCTCTCGTTACGCTATTTCTCTGCCTCTGCTTCTTGCTGTCTGTGTTACAGCTCTCTCTCTCTGTCTGTCTGTCTTCAGGTTCCAGCAGCTTCTCAGTGCAGTGATCCTGGGTCCAAAGTACACGCTCCACTACTTGCTGTTCTTCCTTGGTGGTGGTGGTGGAATCCTCTCCCTGCTCTGGAATTTACTCTTTTTTAAGCCTGTCTTGATGGCAAAACTGACCAGTCCCCTTGGTGGGCCACAATTACCTTATTTGCACAGTCCCACCCAATCACTTGGGTGGGAGTTAAAGACCATGGTGAGAAAGGCCACACAAAAGCGATTCATCACACCACGGTTGCCGTCTTTTATTTTTGACTTTAGCCTGATAGCACTGCCATCATTTGGAAGAGTATTATATTCCCAGAAAGCTGATGAGATTCTTGTTTTTTTTTTTTTTTTTTCTCTTTGAACATTTTGCAATCTCACTTCTAGAAGTAAATAATTGTCACCTGATGTCCTTTGTAGAAGGAAGAAGGTAAAACAACATCTGATTTTCGTACCTTCTAAGAAATCTTTCTCTTAGGCTGAGATTTGTCTGTATACACAGCATTTGAGCTCTCTCTCACCAGTACTGAAAATCTGTGGAACAAAATCATCTATTCCGCTAGGTGTGTGGATCTCCTGTAATCTTTCAGGGAAATTCATTATACTATTTAGGGGAATTTTTAATTAATGTCTTTGAACTAATTTCAAACTTTAACCTTATAGGACATAACCCCCTCATCCAGATTTCCTAACTGTTTGATTGCATTTGCTCTGTCAGCTTTGTTTCTTTATATGCCCATTATCATTAGCATTTTTCTGGACCGTCAGAGAGCAAGCTGTCCACATTATGCTCCATTGTCCCTACCTGCTCCAATATATTAAAAAAAAAACAAGAACAAAATCCATTGCTGTTGAATCGATTCCAACTCACGATGACCCCATGTGTTACAGAGTAGAACTGAGCTCCATAGAGTTTTCTTGGCTGATTGCCAGGTCTTTCTTCTGTGGCACCTCTGGGTGGATTCGAACTGCCAACTTTTCAGTTAGTAGTTGAGCACAAACTAGTCATTGTCTGGGAGCAGCCAGGGGAAGTAAAATCTCTACAAGAATGCAGTGGTGGATCCCGAAGGGCTGGTAAGTAGTCATGCTCTCTTAGTTTACCTGCCACTGTGTCATGCCTCCTCAGTCTCATCCAGTCTGCTATTTTCCTGTTCCACCATGGGTGACGTTGATCTTGGCCACTTGATCACGTTAGTATCTGCCAGGTTTCTCACTGTAATGTCGCCATGTTCCTCTTTGTTAGTAATTAGTATTATCAAGGGAGATATTCTGAAATTGTTATGAAATCCTGTTCCTCATTTACCATCCACCCACCAGCCTTAGCCTCCATTGTTGACTCCTGCCTGAATCAGCCACCACTCTGATAGTTGCCAAGCGGTTAATTTCTGTCTCTGTCCCTTTCATATATATATTAGTTTATATTTACCAAAGGAGCCCTGGTGGTATGGTGGTTAAGAGCTATGGCTGCTAACCAAAGACTTGACAGTTCAAATCCAGCAGCCACTCCTTGGAAACCCTATGGGTCAGTTCTCCTCTGTCCTGTAGGGTCACTATGAGTCGAAATTAACTCAGCGGCAATGGGTTTTTTGTTTATTCTTCTAAAAGGAAAAAGCTTCATTCATTGTTTCTTCATTCATTTATTTCTGTCAGTATGGACTCATAGATTTGCATTTTATTCAGTGGTTGTAGTGTATTACTGTCATTTATTTTGATCCTCATATTGTTCCCTGTTTGGTCAGTGTGACCTCTTTCAAGGTGGGTTTTTTTTTTTTTTAAACTCTATGCTTTTTTTTTTTTTACTTCTAAAATTTCATTCTGTTGTTGTTGAGAATATACACTGCAAACCATACACCAATTCAATAGTTTTTACATGTACAATTTAGGGACATTGATTACATTCTTCAAATTGTGCAAGCATTCTCACCCTCCTTTTCTGAGTTGTTCCTCATTAACATGAACTCACTGCCCCGTAAGGTTCCTATCTAATCTTTCTTCAAGTTGCCGTTGTCAATAAATTCTATGTTCTTTTGACCTGTCCCCTAATTCTTTGAGAAGCTCCTTGGAACAGCAGGAAGTTCCTGACTCATTGTGTAGTTACCCTGCCTTAGGCCTGGAATCATTCTGTTTCTTTGAGTAGAACATGGTTATTTACAAACCAAGAGTTGGGTGTTCAAAGTGTTCGTCCCTATTGGGATGTCACTGCTTCCAGGGCTTCTCAACGGACAGATGTAGGGAACATATGTATGTCTATGCTGGCGCAATAGTTAAAGCACTCGAGAAAGGTTGGCAGTTCAAACCCACCAGCCTCTCCGTGGAAGAAAGATTTGGCTGGCAGTCTGCTTCCATAAAGATGACAACCTTGGAAACCCTATGGGACAGTTCTACTCTGTCTTATAGGGTCGCTATGAGTCAGAATCGGCTCAATGGCAGTGGGATTTATATATGTAAACACGTACGTACTCATATACAGATACATCTACAACTATATCTATCTGTGTATATGTATTAAAACCCATGAGTTCTCATTTATACTGCCAATTCCAGTCGGGTTCTTTCTATCTTTCCATGTTTGTAAATATCTTCTCAAAAAAGTAAAAAGCCTCACTTTCATTATCCTTAATATATTTACTTATTTGCTCAATCAATATTTTTATTCCTTAATCTAAGCAATCTCCCCACCCTCTGGCTGTCCTCTCCTCTTACCCCTCCCTCTTAGTCCACTGCGTTCTTGGGTGTTGGCTGTCGCTGTGCCTCTAGGCACTGCTTCACCACCTTTGTACTGAGAAGAGAAGGAAGGGGAAGGGAGAACTAACAGAAATGATTGACCTATTATTTGAACATGAAATAGTAAGTAGGAAATGTAACAAAACTTTTTTTCCAGAACCACCCCCCGCAAA
>NW_004444222.1:979586-1018047 GCF_000243295.1 Trichechus manatus latirostris
CCGGAGCGGCTGGTGGATTCAAATCGCTGACTTGAGCGCTTTAACTACTGCGCTACCAGGGCTCCAGGCCTTCTTTCCAAACAGACTATACTTATTTTAAGTAACTTTTTCCTACTTCTTGGCATTTGTGATTTATTGAAAACATTTCTTTGCCTCTCTAGAATTAATCCCATTTATTAAAAAAAAGTAGAGATTTGTTTATTCAACCAATTTTGAGTGCCTGCTAGATGGCTGGCATTGTGTAAAATGCTAGATACAGATATATCCTCTGTTCTCAGAAACCTTACTGTCTAATGGGAGATTCAGATAAATAGAGTATTCATATTGTGTTGTTTTACTGTGATAGTATGATTAGAAGATACTGTGGAAGTCCCTAACCCTAAATTAGGGGGCTAGGGATGTAAGGATAGAGAAAGTAAAGTGTGTGTGTGTGTGTGTGTGTGTGTATGTGTGTGTGTAGGGGAGAAGTGTGATGCTCCAAACAGTGTGAATAGCATTAACCTTTCTTGTCCACAAACTTAACAAGACCAAGGGAGTCTCCGTTATCCAGTAAAAGGTAATAGATGTGACACAGATACTTTAGCTTAGTTTCATTTTGGTGGTCTACTTATGTATTCAGTGGTAGACGACAGTACTGCATGCTGAGTGGGGTGGTAAAAAAAATATATGACACAATTCTTTTGTCAAGGTTTTACAGGGTAGTGAGGGAGACTTACCTGCACGCGTATGCTGTAAAGCAGTAAATCACCGTGGGGAATGGATTTGCGGGTATGGTAGAATGGTGGAGGGTGGTGTGGGGAAACAAAGCATTGTAGACCATAGATCAGGACAGGGATCAGCCGACTTTATCTTTTTCAACTTTACAGGCTATGCAGTGTCTATTGCAACTATTGAACTCTGCTGTTGTAGCATGAAAGAAGCCCCTGACAATAAGTAATAGAATGAGCATGACTGTGTTCCAATAAAATTCTGTTTATGAAAGCAGGAGGCTAACCATAGTTTGCTGATCCCCAGACTAGAGTGAAACCTATGAGAGCTAGAACTTTTTTTGTTCTGTTCTCAGCTGTATCCCACGTCCTAGAGAGTATCTTGTATGTATACAAGTGTCTTGTATATATATGTGTGTGTGTGTGCGTGTGTGTGTATGAATAAAGTTGAGTTGAGTTGATTCTGACTCATGGTGACTCCATGTATGTCAGAGTAGAACTGAGCTCCATAAGGTTTTCAATGGCTCATTTTTCAGAAGTAGATTGCCAGGCCTTTCTTCCAAGGTACCTCTGACTGGATTTTAACTGCCAAACTGTTTTCACCACTCAGGGACCCCTCCATGCATACGTAGTAGGCTCCGAATAATTGTGTTAAATGAACGGAAGTGGAATTAGCCACTGCTCAAATTGGAACTCTGCATTTGTGATTGCTCATTATTGTTTTCTGTAATGCTAGGGTTTAAGTGGCAAAGTAAGCCCAACTCAAGAACCTACCTGTAAAAAATCTCCCTTGTCTTGGAATGCTCACATTCAGTTTTAGATTAATCATGTAGGATTGCTTGGTCATTATTTGAGTAAGTGTTTTTGAATCCTGGAAAGGTTTTCTGATAATGAAACTTTAGTGAATGACAAGCTTATTTCTGGTCAGTTTAAAAGAAGTCACTAGGTAGCTTTTGATTAAAAAAGATGCATC
The DNA here is from genome assembly GCF_000243295.1 of Trichechus manatus latirostris. NCBI lineage: Eukaryota > Metazoa > Chordata > Mammalia > Sirenia > Trichechidae > Trichechus > Trichechus manatus. The sequence continues at coordinate 981,267 of NW_004444222.1, forward strand.
AAGAGCTATTAGATAAATGCACCTTGAAAGTTTTACTTGATCATTAGCATTCCTTTTTATACCTGGAGGGAAAAGTCACTGAAAGAATAAGAGATTTTTCTGTTGTACGGTTTACTTCTAGCTTACCCAACTCATCATATTTGTCCAGTGTTTCAGTGAGGGGACTTCAGCTAATGAGCAAACTGAAAGGTACATTTCACCCTAACAGCCACTAACTATTTTTCAGTTGTGACCCCACAAAGAACACGTTCCCAGCAGAGGGATCTATTTGATTTTTGTATCATTTGTGAAGGCTGTACTTAGAATTTTTTTTTTTCAAGTACACCAATCAGTAGATGCTGAGGTCCTCCTGGACTTCAGCACTGTGGTATAGTTGCATTGTGAAGTTTATATTTCTCTCATACAATTGTATAGTTGTAGGATTGGCCTCTGTGATAAACCGTATCTGGGAATGAAATAGCCTTCTGCTACGGACCTTCCACTTGAAATAAATATTATTTTCTTTATGGAATAAACTCCTACCTACCTACCACTTCCAAAGAGGGATTGGGCTTAGACACCAGGGTTTTGAAAGTAGACAAGGTTTTTGTAAGTCAGGCCTCCATTTCATCATGCTTGGATAACTGCATTGGCCTACCCTCAATTCTCCTTTCTCCGTTCCATTTTATTTTCCATTCCACTCATTACGTTCAGGATTAAATTCAAACTATTTACCTTCTTCTTTGGTCTCTGCACAGCCAACACTGCCTAATTTTTTTCCACCTTCCTACTCACAATAAATAAAACCAGAATGCTCCTTAGAAGCAAAGATGGCAAGACTTTGTCTTGCTTACTTTGAACATGTCATCAGGAAAGGCCAACTCCTAGAAAAGGACATCCTGTTTGGCAGACGGCTGGCCAAAACAAAGGAAAGCCTCAGTCGGATGGATTGACACAGTTGCCACAACGATGGGCTCAAACATCAAAGATCATGAAGACGGTGCAGGACTGGGCAACGTCTTACTGTTATGGATAAGGTTGCCGAGTCATGGCAACTATGACTCATGAAATATGCTGTTTGCTTAGAGGACCTTCCTTACAGAAAGTGAGGTCTCCCACTTCTAAACTGTGAGAATTTTCCAGTCTGCTTATCTGACACTTAATGAGGAAGAAAATGATCTATTTTGAGGGTATACCCTCAAAATTGGATTTAGAATTTTAAATATTATTGGGATTTAGAATTTAAAAATTGACTGGATTTAGAATTAAAGATTTTTTTATTGTGGTAAAATGTTGTTGCTGTTGTTAGGTGCGGTCTAGTCAGTTCTGATTCATGGCGATCCTATGTACAGCAGAACGAAACACCGCTCCATCCTGCACCATCCTCACAATCATTGTTATGCTTGAGCCCATTGTTGCAACCACTGTGTCAGTTCACCTTGATGAGGGTCTTCCTCTTTTTCTCTGACCCTCTACTTTTACCAAGCATGAGGTCCTTTTTCAGAGATTGGTCCCTCAGGATAACATGCCCAAAGTAAGTGAAACGAAGTCTCACCATCTTCGCTTCTAAGGAGCATTTTGGCTGAACTTATTCTAAGACAGATTTGTTTGTTCTTCTGGCAGTCCATGGTACGTTCAGAATTCTTCACCAACACCATAATTCAGAGGCATCACTTCTTTTTCGGTGTAGGTCGCTATGAGTCGGAACCAACTCGATGGCACCTAAAAACAACAAAAAGAAGTAACTGTAACAGAGTTACTTTTTTCAAGGAACCTTGAAAGTTGGATGTGTCGTTTTCTTAAAAACAGTGGTTTAGGGAAAGTGAAAGGAATTTAGAGGGACCTGAGCCATTTTTCTTACAGGTCCTGACTAGTGATTAACATCTTTTGTATTCTACACTTCTATCAATTGTCAATTCTTTTTAATCTTTCAGAGTTGGTTTGTGCTTGTTTTCTGTCTATAATTTCAGCAATCTTTATTGAGTATATCAAGTGCGTAACTTAAAATAATGGAACACATTTTAAAGTGGAGCAGTGGATCAGTATGTTTTTTTGTATTTACAGTGGGATCATGAGACCTGGCCTCAATGCCATTCTGGGACCCACAGGTGGAGGCAAATCTTCGTAAGTGTAACAGAATATTTATATTCTCAAAGCTTTTTCTTTGGCATGTAATGTGCTTTTAAAAATCACTTTTCTGTGAGCAGCTATTTGTTGAGCATTTGCTGCGTATTCAGTCTGGTTCAAGGTGCCGTGGAGACCATGCAGTTGTGTTATATTGGGGTTATGTGTTCAGGACAAGGCAGACTTATTAGGTCCGTCTTACTAATAGGACATGGCACTGTGATAGTCATACAAATGTTGGCCACCTTTTGAGCTAATGGGGAGTTTAAGGAAGGGTGTAAAATTAAAAGAAGGGAGATGGAGCAGCAAGTATAAATGAAAGCTTGAGTCCTGGAGAAAAGAGCAAATTGTCTGTGTTGGCATCACCAAGGCCAGGCATCAGGGAGAGCCTTTAGGTAAACTTCATTTGCGATGTCTGTGCCGTATCAGCCAACAGTGTCTTGCTTTTATGTTTTTGGGCTTTGTCATAGTGTATAGTGAAAAAAGGAAGGTGAGAATTTAAAATGATAAGTAATTCTAGGTAAACCATAGAATTTCTTGACCTGTTAATTTTTTAACTTGAAGCAGAATTTGGATATAGATATGCTGAGACACGTAGCCTTGATTGGAGAAAAAAATGCATATATGTCCTTTTATAGGTTGTTAGATGTCTTAGCTGCAAGGAAAGATCCACATGGATTGTCTGGAGATGTTCTGATAGATGGAGCACCTCGACCTTCCAATTTCAAGTGTAATTCAGGCTATGTGGTACAGGTACGTATTACTGGGCTTGCATTTTAGATTTCTTCTGTTTCTATGTAGGCAAGCACTTTGGCAGACCGTTTAGTGTGCTTCTGATTGATTACATGACATGCTTTGGGAACCAGCCCTTCACAGCCTCCCATAAGATGCAGAGTAGGGTTTAATGAAAAGGAAAGGAGAATGTGGAATATAACCCTTGTAAGGACAACAATATTCATTCTAGTTATCAAGTCATTTCCAAAAGATATTAGTGTTGTACTTTTTTGTACCTTTTCTCTGTCCTTCCCCTAACTTGTTATTGTTGTTGTTAGGTGCCATCGAGTTGGTTCCAACTCATAGTGACTCTATCGGACAGAGTAGAACTGCCCCATAGTGTTTCCAAGGAGCAGCTGGTGGATTTGAATTGCTGACCTTTTGATTAGCAGCCGAGCTCTTAACCACTATGCCACCAGGGCTCCAAGCTTAGAAGGATGTTTTTGCAAATCCTTGTACAGAGCAATCTGGAAAAGTCTGCTGGTAGCAATCATAATTTTCTGTGTTCATTTGAGTGTACAGATAAGAGATGAAAATTATTCCATCAGGCTTTGCATCTGCATAAGGAGTTCTTGTAATTTGTATAACTGAAAGTTAATCATTAAGTAGTATGTTATTTTTGTGGGTTAAGTTTCATATACTAAAGAAGGAGGGTACTAGAAAAGACTCTACCTTGTTAAAATACCATTTTGTCTTAAGGATGATGTTGTGATGGGAACCCTGACAGTGAGAGAAAATTTACAGTTCTCAGCAGCTCTTCGGCTTCCGACAACTATGAAGAATCGTGAAAAAAATGAACGGATTAACAAGATCATTCAAGAGTTAGGCCTGGAGAAAGTGGCAGATTCCAAGGTAATGTGGAAAAAACTGACCGTATCATGGCCAGCAAATAGGACCTCATCTGTATGCATAGTGTAACTCTTATTCAGAAGTTTTCTATTATGTGTATGGTCAAAAGTGACTGCTTTCTGTAACAATGAGAAAAGTTATTAGTAACAGAAATTAACTTGGAAAAATCTAACAATGATTGAGTCTTGGAAATGAAGTGTGGCTCTATGGTCTAGTATGTAAAAGTGTTCCTTAGGAAAGATACCCTTTGCATATGCTATAGCTCTTGATCTTTCCCCCACCCCAGTTGGTTAAGTCATAATCTCATTTGATATCTTTGTACTAACTTTCCTTCTTCCTGTTTTCTTCTTTCCCCTTCCAGTTTTTCTTGTCCTCCAAGGGACTTTGTTCTGTTGCTTTTGAGGTATATTTCTGGAGTTGATAAATGACTAGAATCCAAAAGTTTTTGCTTTATATGTTTCACCTTACTATAAATCAGCTTCCAAAATTATATCCAGTCAAATTAGGGCATATTTCTAATTTGTGTAGCATCCAAGTTCCTTTTCTATAGCCTTTCTTTTGTCAGTTTTGTCTCCCATCCTTCTCTTCGTCTCTCCCTTTCGCGTGCCAGTATTTATTTACAGACTGCTGTGTACCAGGCTGTAGTCTAGGTTTTAGGGATAAAATGGAGAAAACAGAAAAAAAGTAACTCCTGCTTCTGTAGGTTATGGAAAATCAGGAAAAAGAAAAGAGATGAATAAATTAACCTTACAGTTGATTAATAGGTATGGAAGATTTGCTGAGAAGACATTTGAAACCGTAGGTAGAAATGAGCTTTATAGATTGTGATGGCTACGGTTTAATGCCCCTGTAATATCGCTTCTTCAGAGGCAATGAAGAATGGGACTATTCTATTGGCTGCTGCTTCATACGACAGTCTTTTGTGTGATGTATATTTTGCTGTATTTTTTTGGAAGAATATTTTGAGATGCTACCATTTATCATTTGTTTTTGTTTTATGAGTGATTGAGTTTCCTTTGCTTTGCTGTTTTTGTCTTTGTATTTGATTTTTGTCTTTCCAGTAAGGTACTTTCTTCTAGTTTGCTGTTTGCGTTTAGACAGTCATTGCTGTAAGTTGCTTGCTTTGATTTACAGGGGAAACATATTGAAGTCATAGTAACTGTTTTCCAAGAACTGGTTTATGTAATTGATTGAAACAATACGTTTTTAAAAATCTCTTTATGAAATTATTAAACATAACAAAGATGTAGAGAAAGCAGTATGATTACTATTGAAAAAAAGAAAAAAAAAATCTTCTTGTCGAGTCAGTTCCGACTCATAGCAACCTTATAGGACAGAGTAGAGCCGCCCCATAGGGTTTCCAAGGAGCAGCTGGTGGATTCGAACTGACAGCCTTTTTGGTTAGCAGCCAAACTCTTAACCACTGCATCACCAGGGCTCTATATACTGATGTAATTGTAGTATGATTACTAATACCATTCACCTACATTTCCAGTTAACATCATATCTCCTAATTGCTTTATCTTTCTTAAGTATTTTAAAGAAAGGTATATCATGATATTTCATCCATGAATACTTATTATACATCTGTAAAAAATAAGATTTGCCTACCTTACTACAGTACCATTATCATCTAACAAAATGAACAATCTCTTAATAAAATCTATGTTGAGCCGATATTTATTCATACTTCCTAAATTATATTTAAAATGTGTTTTATAGCTTGTTCTTAATAGGATCCAATCAAGGGCCATACATTGCATTTGCTTGTTATATTTCTAAAGACTCTTAATATAAGAGTTGTTTCCTGCCTTTTGCCTCCCCAAAACCTTCCTGCCTCCCCTAGACCCTCACATCGACACTGATTTGTTGAAAAGACTGGACCAGTTGCCCTGTAGAATATTCCACCTTCTGGTTTTATATGAAAGAATGAGGCAGATATTCTGCAGTGAGGTGGGGTGTTGACAGGGTCCCTTTGGGAAGCCTGTGATGATTTAAGAAGGGCTGATGTCAAGAGACAGAAAGGGCCGCATAAACTGGAGACCGCAACAGCCTGACACCAGAAGAACTAGATGGTGCCCGGCTACCACCAATGACCGCCCTGACAGGGAACACAACAGAGAGTCCCTGTTGGAGCAGGAGAAAAGTGGGGGGCAGAACTCAAATTCTAGTGAAAAGACCAGACTTAATGGGCTGACTGAGACTGGAGGAACCCAGAGAGCATGGCCCCCAGACTGTCTATCACCCCAGCACTAAAACCATTCCCAGAGCCAACTCTTCAGTCAAAGATGAGACTGGACTATGGGACATAAAATGATACTCGTGAAGAGTGTGCTCAAGTAGGTACGTGAGACTAAATGGGCAGCTCCTGTCTGTGAGATGAGAAGGCAGAGAGGGTCAGGAGCTGGTTGATGGACATGGGAAATCAGGGGTGGAAAGGAGGAATGTGCTGTCACAGTATAGGGACAGCAATTAGGGTCACATAACAATATTTGTATAAATTTTTGTATGAGAGACAAACTTGAACTGTAAACTTTCACTTAAAGTACAATAAAATAAAATCAAAAAGAAAAAAAAAAGAGAAGGGTTGATGTGGTGTGGTAGGAAGTGGGCTTTCCTGGCTGCCAAGCCCACTTTTTCTTCTAAGTCTACTTCAGGACTTTTTTTGGGGAGGTGGTATAAGAAGACTAATAAATAATAAATGCTTTTACCACCGTTTCCTCTCCTGTCTTTATCTCCCTTTTGAATCTGTGATTTCACTATGTCAGGGCCATATCTTTTAGTGTTCTAACTTACTATCCTAAAACTAAATATTTGACTTGTTAAGGAATACAAGTATAGAACTGTTAAAAGCATGGGTTTCATATCAGGCTCAGTCACTTACTAACTCTGACCTGAGCCTCAGTTTCTGTGTCTGATAAAAGAGAAACCAACTTGGTAAAATTGTTTACTGTTCAGAATAAATGAGAATAATGAGGAAAATGCCCCTTAGAGGGCTGGCACATGTTTCACATCCAACAGTAGTGGTTGTGGATGTTATTGTTAATGATGTTGATACTTGTGTTATAGGTTGGAACACAGTTCATCCGTGGTGTGTCTGGAGGAGAAAGAAAAAGGACTAGTATTGGAATGGAGCTTATTACTGACCCATCCATCTTGTTTTTGGATGAGCCCACAACTGGCTTAGACTCGAGCACAGCAAATGCTGTCCTTTTGCTCCTGAAAAGGTAAATGCTATGGGAACTTTAATTCACCAAATATCTGAACACATACTGTGTACCAGGTGTTATTCTTGGTGCAGAAGATTCAGCAGTAAGCACAACAGATGAAAATCTCTTTTTTATGGTGGAGGGAAACGGTCAATAAATGAATGCTAAGTGTTATTGAGAAACATGAAGCAGGGCAAGAGCATAGAGAAGAGCAGCTGTGGCAGGAATGGGTGTACTATTTTATACAGCAGGGTGGTCAAGGAAGACCTCAGTGATGTGACATTTGAGCTGTATGAAGTGAGCGAGACCTGGATATTCAGGAGAAGAGAGTTCTAGTTAGAGACAGCCAGTGACCCCAAGGGAGAGCATGCCTGATGTGTTTGGAACATCAGAGAGACCAGATGGATTGGACCCCGTGACCCAGAGGTTATAGAGGTTGGTTAGTATAGATATAAGCTGGAATTGATTGGGTGGACAGAGATTATATAGGCCTTGTAAGCCACTGGGTGGTGAAAATAGTTTGCACTTGGCCACTAACTGAAAGGTTGGTGGTTTGAATCCACCCTCGGCACCATGGAAGAAAGGCCTGACTATCTACTTGTGTAAGAAAACCCTATGGGATGCAGTTCTGCTCTGAAACACGTGAGGCTGCCATGAATTGGAATTGACTCGACGGCAATGGGTAGGCCACTGTAAGAACTTTGCTTTTGATTGTCACTGGGTGGCATGAGAAGCTTTTAGAGAGTTTTAGAACAGAGTGAAGATTGTATAATTAGGCAAGGGTGAGTGCGAGGAAACCAGTAAGGAGGCTGTTTGTGACAGTTCAGTTGAGATACAATGGAGGCTTTCACTAGGATGGTAGTGGTGAGGTGGTGAGGAGTGATTGGATTGAATACACTCTGAAGATAGAACCAACAGGATTAGCTCATGCATTGGTTGTGGGGTGAGATTACTGGGTGAGTGACTCCTGAGATTTGGAGACTGAAGCTGAAAGAGCAGAGTAAAAGGAAGACAGTTTCATTTTATCAAGAAAGAAGACTGCAAGGAACATGTTTAGAAGAGAAATTACAGAAGTTCCATTTGAACATATTTTTTCTTAAGTAATTTTTAAAAATAGTTTCAAACTTAGACAAAAGTTACCAGAATAGTACAAAGAAATCTCATGTCCCCTCACCTAGACTCCTCAACTGTTTTAGTGCATTTGTGCCTTTTCCTCCCCACCCCTTACATAATCTTTTTCTGACATAACTCCAAAAAGCAACCCCCAATCAGGAAGTCAACACTGATGTCATCACTGCCTTTCACTATAGACTCCACGGAATGTAGACTCCTCACCAGCTATCCCAGCAGTGTGTCTTTTTCCTTTCTGGCTCAAGATCCTCTCCATGAACACATGCCTTTTCAGACTCTGCCTCAGTCTTTCCCTGTTCCTCATGTCCTTGACAGTCCTTGACAACTAACATTTTGTAGGGTGAACTTCAGACTGGATCCATCCAATGTTTCCTCCTGACCATACTCAGGCCATGACTCAGGGATACCTCAGAGGTTGCACAATTTTTTTTTCTTTTTAATTGTACTTTATGTGAAGGTTTACAGAACAAATAGTTTCTCATCAGTCAGGACACACACTGTTCCATGACACTGGTCAGCAACCCTGCGACATGTCAACCCTCTCCCTTCTCGACCTTTATTTTTAGGTTGCACAATTTGAACCTCTCACCACTGGTGGTGATAACTTCGATCACCTAGTTGTGTAGGTGTCTGGTGGGTTTCTCCACTATAAAATTACTATTTTCCACTTTGTAATTGATTAGTATATTGTGGAGATAATCTGATATCTTTTCAATATCCTGTTCCTCAACAAATTTCCACCCACCAGTTTAGCATACCCTGACGACTCCTGCCTATATCAACTACTGGTATCATGGTGGCTAAATGGCGATTTTCTCTTTCCATCACTCTTTCTACATATATTAGCTAGCATTCTACAGTATGAAAGAGGTTTTCTGTCTTCCCTATTTATTTACTCATGTTACTGTTTTTTTCATTGGATTATAGTCTGTTACTTGTATTTCTTTATTTATTATTAAAAATTTTTTTAGATTTATTTTAGTGATTAAATTAACCTTGATTTGGCCAGTGGAAGCCCCTTCAGTCTGGCTTTGTGTCCTTTTGACATATCCCTATTATTCTTCAAGTGTTTCTCTACTTTATGGTTAGCAAGATGTTCCAGGCTCATCTTGTAATTTTTCCATGTTAGGTCTTTCTCCAAAAAGTCCTGGTTCCTTCTAATGTACTTAAGTGTTTAGAAAAGCAATATCTGGATTCTTAGTGTGTTCACTGCTACCTGTGATGTCTTTGCTTCTAAGCTCTCTCAGCAGATAGAGCTAGGAAATAAACACACACAGACATACATTTGTGTGTGTATGTGTGTAATATATATATATTATAAAAAGACACACCTGCACACCTATCTATAACTATTGCTGTATCTGTCAGTACACATATATTTAAAAACACATGAGTTCATAATAACATTTCCAGTTCCACTCTAACATCTTAATGTTCTTTTTAGTCTTCACCCTTTCAGTGTTTGCAAATGCATTTTGGACAGTGAGAAACTTGGCTCCCATTATTATCTCAATGTTTACTTACTTGCTCAGCGAATGAACTTGTTTGCTCCATGTAACCAGTCTCCCAATCACTGTTTACCCCCTCTGTGCATTACTGCCGGGACCCTCCAGCTGTCCCACTTTTTAAGCTGCCAGGCCCACCATCTTCACGTGGTACCCTCTCCCTATCATTTCCTGGCTTCCTCTGCTGCCCATGCCTTCGTCAGCAAGCCTCTGCTAGGAGGAAAAGAAGAGGGAAGATGGGAAGGAAAGGCCTATTTTAGACATCTTAAGTTTGAGTTATCAACTACTCCTGTAAAGATGCTGAGTAATAATAGGCCTGGAGTTCAAGCTCAGTTAGAGAATACATCCATGGTTTTTATATTTTCTATAACTCTGTTAGCAGTGTTCATTAGAGAATGATTAATTGATATGGAATACTGTAAATATTTTCTTTATGTTTTGGACTAGTTAGAGTACCAACATCCTTAAGCACACAGTAGGTGCTTAGAAAATGCTTAAATCGAAGTGATTCTTCTCACAAAATGTTTTACAATGATGATTCTGGCCTTTTTCTGCTACCCATAGGGTAGTTTAGCGGTGCTTTGACTATGGAATTAGACCAGGGATCACATCCCTGCTCTGTTCCATACTAACTGGACCAGTTGCTTAACCTCTAAGCCTCATCTATAAAATGAAGGTAAAAATAATATTGGTACTGCCTCATAACAATATTGTGAAGATTTAAAGGAAGTTATCTATAAAGCCTTTAGCCAGAGACATAGTAAATACTCAGTAATTATGAGGGCAGGAGGGTGAAAACCGACTCCTAAAGAGTCAGATAACTTAAATGATCAGTGAAAAAGGGGCGTTCCCATTGTTTTCATATTTAGTTAATAATAAGTTCTCAAACATGAGTATAGTTACAGATTACCTGGGGTGCTTGTTAAAAATATGGATTCTGTAGACCTACTCTCAGAAATTCTAATTCAGTAGGTCTGAGGAGAATGTCCTGGAATCTGCAGTTTTAATAAACATTGATTCTGGACGATCCATGCACCAAACTTTAAGAAATCCTCATCTTTAACAAAAGCATTGAATTTAGGTTTCCTAAATATCAGGTGGAGCCCTGGTGGCGTGATGGTTAAGAGCTCGGCTGCTAACCAAAAGATCGGCAGTTCGAATCCACCAGCCACTCCTTGGAAACCCTATGGAGCAGTTCCGCCCTGTCCTATAGGGTCGCTGTGAATCAGAACTGAGTCAAAGGCGCGTAACAAGAACAACAACTATCAAATAGGAACCCTCGTGGTACAGTAGTTAAGCGCTTGACTGCTAACTGAAAGGTCGACAGTTCGAACCCACCAGGTGCTCTGCAGGAGAAAGATGTGGCAGTCTGCTTTCGTAAAGATTACAGCCTTGGCAGCGCTATGGGGCAGTTCTGCTCTGTCCTATAGGGTTGCTATGATGGCAATGGGTTAACTATCAGGTAGATATTATGAAATGAGAAGTTAATAAGAGAAAATCATGATGAACCAGGAACAGATGATCCAAAGGCAGGACTAAAGTATTTTACCAAGAGGTGCCAGTTTCAGATGTTTAATGATTTATTATTTTCTCATTTTTAACTTAGGATGTCTAAACAGGGACGGACAATCATCTTCTCCATTCATCAGCCTCGATATTCCATCTTCAAGTTGTTTGATAGTCTCACCTTACTGGCCTCTGGAAGACTAATGTTCCATGGGCCTGCTCAGGAGGCCTTGGGCTACTTTGCATCAGCTGGTATGGTTGACTTTTTCATGCAGTAAAATCCTTCATAGATAGTATCCTGAGAGTGAACAGAGGAGAGTTGACAGGAGTGCTATTTAATCTTTGGGTAGAAGTAGCATGGTATTTTACCACCCCAGTGTGGTGGTAGAATATTTCTTCATTTTGCAGTGCTTGATTCTTGTTTAGATCTCTTTCCTGTCCTATTTGAGTATGCATGAATATGTATATAAGTATTTTTACTGGGCCTATACCTATTCTACTTCCCAGTTATGGTGACCTTTTTCTAAAAATCCAATAATTGTTATGTTGGCCTCATAGTCAGTTATTCTGTCGCTTGAATATGATTAATACCCCCAAATCATTGTCTTCTTGATCGTATAACAAATCAGGCTTTATCATTTTTCTCCCTTGCTCATGATGTTGGTCTGCCTTGATGAGGATTCATCATGTTACTGAATTTTCTAGTAACATTGGATTGCAGATTTAGGCCTTGAGTGGGTGTGAGTGACCTGTCAGTCATTTGAATGGCCAGTCATAAATCTGGCTTTGATGGCCAGCTTTTCTGACTATTCTGAACCTCTTGGTTCTTTCTATTTCAAATGGAAATGTTTGTGTTTGTGTGTATGTGTTGTGAGTGTGTGTGCGTGTGTGTGTGTGTTTTATGGGTCACTGTGCAATCTGCTTCATTTTAGAAATATTTGGGTATGATTATAGTTGATACTCCCTGATCCTAAGAAGGAAACCCTGGCAGTGTAGTGGTTAAGCGCTAAGGCTGCTAACCCAAAGGTCGGCAGTTTGAATCCACTAGGCGCTCCTTGAAAACCCTATGGGGCAGTTCTACTCTGTACTATAGGGTTGCTATGAGTCAGAATTGACTCGATGGCAATGGGTTTGGTTTTTTCTTGACCCTGAGTATAGTTTCAAATAGTCACTAACTAGTTTTCTTAATTTGCTGTTGTTTGATGTCTGTCCTTTAAAATAATCAAGTATACATGGATCTAGGGGGTCTAGGGGAGATGAATCTCAGAGTCAGACTGTAGACCAGGTTGAGTTCAGATGATCATGAATGCCACAGGAAATTGAGGTTAAGGATTCAGGTGTGCTCTGCTGGTTTTGTTCTCTTGAGAATATGGCTGTGGTGATTTGTTCTCTACGTTGGAATCATGGCAGCATAACAAATGATATTTGGATCTCTGAATTTAGTAGGTGGGGAAGCAATAATTGTTATTGCGTGCCCTCGAGTCAATTCTGACTCATAGCAACCCTATAGGTAAGAGTAGAACTGCCCCATAGGATTTCCTAGGTTGAAATCTTTACTGGAGCAGATTACTAGGTCTTTTCTCCTGCAGAGCCACTGGGTGGATTCAAACTACTGATCTTCCAGTTAGCTACCAAGTGCTTAACCATTTCACTACCAGGGCTCCTTGAACCAGTAGTAATCATTGCTAAAGTGAGGACTGCCGTTCTCACTATCCCTCGCTGGACTCAGAGAGCAGAACACACCACAGGCCTTTCTCCAGCACAGCCCTGCTCTGCCTTAGGCTGGGCCTTGCTTGCCTGTTTGCTTTGAGGAGCATTAGTTCTACCTACAGCTTTTCTTCCCCCCCAGCTTTTTTTTCCCTTGGACCTATATTTAGAATTTTAAGGAAGTACTGATGAGCACCAGAACATGTTGATGGTTGTTTCAGGTCTCATGAATTATGAAGGGTAAGCACCAAGCACTAATATGAGACTTTCCGAGAGTCCATGGTTGGTTTGGAGTATGATTTTTGGTGGAAAACAGACAATCATTGAAATAATGTATGAAGAAGAAGATAAGGGAGAAGTTGTTAGAGTCTGTCTCCTTTAGCCAGTCATCCTTACCGCTTGAAAGTAAACAGATCTTCTTTATTTTCCAAGATGACATGAAATTTCTGTACTAAGGTTTCCTTCTTTCTTAGGTTACAACTGTGAACCTTATAATAACCCTGCAGACTTCTTCCTGGATGTCATTAATGGAGACTCCTCTGCTGTGATGTTAAACAGAGACGAAGACAGTGAACGTATGTGACTCTGTTCTCTTCACAGATTTTTGCCTAATTGGATTTCTGAAGTTGGGCAATGCCTTGGCTCATTACAGTGTAGCTTTGTGAATTTATGTTAATGCATTGGTCTGATAGCAGTCAACACCTAGAGCTGGCTGTCCATGAATGCTGTCAGTTGTTTTGTTTTAATTTACAAATTAGCATTTGTGTGATAGTATCAGTTCTAAGTGGAGTTTTTTTCTTTATTTTTGTGATGTGTAAAGCAATGACAAATCGAATAATTTTCTGACAAACTTATAATTAAGGTCTGAGGGAAGAATCTAAGAAAGGGGTAACAGAAAAATGGGCTGAATCATTTGTTATCTTGTTAATAATGTTTCCCTTCTTTATCTACTTTTATTCCAAAGCCAGGGGAGCTGAAGAGCTTTCCCAAAATGGTAAGACCATAATGGAAAAATTAGCGGAGTTTTATGCCATTTCCACCTTCTTCAGAGAAACAAAAACAGAGTTGGATGGACTTTTTGGGGTTCAGAAAAAGAAGAAGAGCTCAGCCTTCAAGGAGATCACCTATGCCACCTCCTTCTGTCACCAACTCAGATGGATTACCAGGCGTTCATTCAAAAACTTACTGGGTAATCCTCAAGCTTCTATAGCTCAGGTAACCTGACAGGTTTTTTCAATTATCCTGTGAAATGTTCACATAGAACATGAGGTTCTGATAGATCTACTTCAGGAGTATGCTTATCATCTTCCCACCCTTTCATTTGTGATACCCATTCCATTTGGACAAATAGAACAAGAAAAACACAATTAAGTTTTTACTTATGATGAGCTGTAATGTATAATCTTTGTAGAAACAGTTTTTTTCCCCAAAAAAAATCATGAAGTAAAGGAAATGCTTAACCACACTTGGGTTTTTCTAGTAGCTGTACAAGGAGTCTTGGTGGCGAAGTGGTTAAGCACTTGGCTGCTATCCAAATGGTTGGCGGTTCAAGCCCACCAGCCTCTCCACAGGAGTAAGATGTAGCAGTCTGCTTCAGCCTTGGAAACCCTCTGGGACAGTTCTGCTTTATCCTATAGGGTTGCTATGAATTGGAATCAACTCAACAGCAGTGGGTTTGGTTTTAGTAGCTGTACACTTTCTTTGGTTCATTCAACAAGTCCTTATTGATCACTTGCTACATTCTGGGGGCTTGTATACAGCAGTGAACAAAACAGGCAAAAATAAAAATTCCTGCTGTCATAGAGCTTATTTTCATATGAGGAGAGACAGACAATACATGAATAAAGAAATAAAATACATAGTATTAGGGGGCTATGGAGAAAATTTAAGCAGGCAATGGACGGAAAAAGAGGGAGAGGGAAGGGGATGGGGAGAAAGGGAAGTGAGGTAGGAAGAAAGGGACTGGTTTACAGTTTAAATCTGAATAGAGAAGCCTTCACTTAGGTGACCTTGAATACACCTGAAGGTAGACCTGAAGGCAGTGGGAGGCTGGCCTCTGTCTGAGGGAAGAGCCCATGTGCAAATGCTGTCTCTTAAACAATTAACCATCCTTATTTAGTGATTCTAATCTTAGGAGAGTACTAGAAACTTTCTCTTAATTAAGATGAGGTGATGGTCTTTGCCTCTTTTGGTTGACTTTGTTGCTACTTGTTGATTATTACTCACTTAATTGTTTTTCTATTATTCTTAACCCCATTGTTGCACAAAACACTAGTACTCCCGGTTCTTTGGTCTACTTTTTTTTTTTCTTTAAATTATATTTTATTGTGTTTTCGGTGAAGGTTTACACAGCAGTTTAGGTTCCCATTCCACAATTTCTACACAAATTGTTAGTGACATTGGTTACATTCTTCACAATGCATGAACATTCTCATTATTTCCGTTCTGGTTATTCCATTTCCATTAATCTAGTTTCCCTACCCTCTTATATTCTCATCTTTATTTTAAAGTAATTGTTGACCATTTCATCTCATATAGGTGATTTTTTAAAGATGCATAGTACTCACGGGTGATATTCTTTATTTTGTGAGCCAGTTTGTTATTTAGCTAAAAGGTAACCTCAGGAGCTAGTTTTGGTTCCAAGTTTAAAGCATATCTCATGGCAGTAGTCTTGGGGAGTCCTCTAGTCTCAGTGGTCCAGTCAGTTTTTTTTTCCTGTTTGTTTGTTTTTAAGATTTGAGGTTCTGTTCCACATTTTTCTCCTATTCTATCAAGATCCATCTATTGTGGCCCCAATCAGAAAGGTTGGTAGTGGTAGCTGGGTACCATCTAGTTCTTCTGGTCTCAGGATAGATGAGGCTGTGGTTCTTGAGATCATTAGTCTACAGGAGACTAGTTTCTTCTTTGAGTCTTCGATTTTCTTCTTTCTCTTTTGGTCTGGACAAATAGAGACAAATAGTTGTATCTTAGATAGCTGCTTGCATGCTTTTAAGACCCCAGACACTACTTATCATTGGTCCATCTTTCTAAGGAAATCTATTTATCTAGTTATTTTTGTGTGGTTATTTTTGTCATCAGTTTTTTAGTTTCTCGAGTTCTAAAAGATGACACATTGTTAGCTCTAGCGAAATTTTACTGACTTGTTAACATGTGCACCGTAATTTTTTATACTTAAGTATTGTCGCCTTCTAGATATTAATAGTGAGAGTTTATACGAGTCGGAATCGACTTGATGGCAGTGGGTTTGGTTTTTCGTTTTTTATATCCCTATTGAGGAGCCCTGGTGGTGAAATGGTTAAGCACTTGCCTGCTAACTGAAAGGTTGGCATTTCGAACCCACCAGCCACTCTGCTGGAGAGAAGACCTGGTCTGCTGCTGTAAAGGTGACAGTCTAGGAAACCCATTGGGCAGTTCTCTTTGTCATATAGGGTCTTTATGAGTCAGAATTGACTCACACAACAACAGCAGACAACAACAACAACATATCCCTACTTGAATCATATTGCTAATTATTCCAAATGTTTTTGGTAGATTTGATGTCATCTGAAAACAAGTCTGGTGCACTGGGTTATACATTGTTCAACAATGAGATGATGTAATTGAATAGATTTTTTTTTTTTTTTTTTTAACTTGTAAGCTAACTTAAATTTCTCTTACCTCTAAAAGTAGTCTATAAGTGACTTGCCCAAGTCACACATATGGCAGTTCTGGGCAGGGGTGTGATTAGAACTCGGTGCTATTTCCAGTACACCATGATTCTGCATCTTTTGGTGCTAGGCTTCTTTCAGTGCAAACCCGAGACCCTTCATGCCTTCTCAGTGAACTCAGTTCCAGAAAAGGAATTCCAACAGTGGTCACAGCAGTGGCAGTCTCATAGCATAAGGATAGAACCTTACATTTCCTGATCATCTGCTTAGAATGGCAACTTTTGTTCAGATTTGTAAATACTACTAACCCATTGCCATCAAGTCGATTCCGACTCATAGTGACCCTATAGGACAGAGTTGAACTGCCCTGTACAGTTTCCAAGGCTGTAATCTTTATGGAAGCAGATTACCACATCTTTCTCCCACGAAGCGCCTGGTGGGTTCTAACTGCCAACCTTTTGGTTAGCAGCTGAGTACTTAACTTGTAGCACAAAAGTAGCCATAGACAATACATAAACAAATGAACATGGCTGTGTTCCAATA
The DNA here is from genome assembly GCF_000243295.1 of Trichechus manatus latirostris. NCBI lineage: Eukaryota > Metazoa > Chordata > Mammalia > Sirenia > Trichechidae > Trichechus > Trichechus manatus. The sequence continues at coordinate 998,241 of NW_004444222.1, forward strand.
AAACTTTATTTATGGACACTGAAGTGTGAATTTCATATAAATTTGATGTGTTAAACAATATTATTCTTGACTTTTTTTCTAACCAATAAAAGTGTAAAAACCATTCTTAGCTTATGGGCTGAACAAAAATAGGCTACAGGTCATATTTGACCTGGGGGGCATTGCTTGTTGACCCCAGACTGGGATTTTTTTAAAATCTTGTATATCATTTACTTCTCTAGGTTTTTGGACATGGAGCTGTTAATGTTTTATGGCTTCCTGTTGATAAATATTGTATATATGGTCTTAATGGCTGTACTTTGGTTTCAAGTAGTTATTTATTTATTTATATGATTCAGACTTGGCCTCTGATAATGCGTTTAACCAAAGGTTATATGAATATACGAGAATATTTTATGTTGATTTGATGTTTGGTGAGGGCTTCCTGATCAAATAAATTTGGACAACAGTGTCGTATCTCTTCTACCACGTGTCTGTCAGTTTGTTGTACTGTGGTGGCTTACATGTTACTGTGATACTGGAAGTTTTACCACTGGTATTTCAAATAACAGCAGGGTCACCCTTGGTGGACGGGTTTCAGCGGATCTTCCAGACTAAAACAGACTAGGAAGGAGGACCTGACAATCTACTTCTGAAAAGATTATAGCCAGTGAAAACTTTATGAATAGGACTGGACAGTGTTTCGTTCTGTTGTACATGGGGTCGCTATGAGTCAGAACCGACTCGACAGCACCTAACAACAACACCAACATCATATCTTTTGGAGATTTATTGTGTCTATTAGCATAATAACTGACTATGGATTACTTTTTTAAGTGACAGCCATAAATATCTCCCAGAATATACCTTGAGAAATATTAGTTAAATATATTTTATCAAAGACAGAATAACATATTTAGGGAATTTTTTATACTTCTGTTCAACATTGAGGCCAAATGCATAGAGCTCTTAGATAGAGTCTTTTATGCTCCATGATGCAATGTTTAGTTTACCTATTTGTTTTTTTTTTTCTCTTTATGCAAGAAAGAATAATAGAGACCCACCTTGTAAAAACATAACAAAATTAATTATGTGGGACTAATTGTGTTTTCAATATGTTTGAAAGCTGAGTTTGAAAATACTTTTAGAACTTTGAAACACCTTAATGATAATATTGTCAGTCTATTGGTATAAGATATCAAGTTTGAATGGAAAAGGAAGCAAAGCACATGGAATGTCCAGTTTAAAGGGTCTGGATATTTTTTAAGTTCTTCCATGTCAAAGTATAGACTCTTGTATTCATGTACCTACATGCATGTTGACAGAGAGTCATCATCATTTATTTTTGAAACCTTGATCTGTTGACATGAAGTATATGGTATATTCAGAGGGTATTGAAAATATGCCAGGGTTAATGGAATTTTTTCTTTCTTTCAAATTTCTGTCTTAAGCATTATTAGCCAAGGGAATTTAAGGACATTTCATGAGTGAAATATTTAAATCATTTTCTCTCAAGACTATAGTCTTCATATCTCATTTTCTTGTTTTCCCGCTTTGGTTTATTTCATGCCATTAAGAGTCCTTAACAAGTTACTTCCAAGTTTTGCTACCATCCGACTGTTGTAGCATTGAGATTTTTTTTAACATCGAAAGTTCCAAGATAGTGTAGGGTATTTTCTTTTCTTTAGATTACCATTTCTTATATATATTTTTAAAATTAAAAAAAAATTAATCTTTTTATTGTGGTGAAAATACACATGAGAAAACATATGCCATCTCAACAATTTCTATAATTCGGTAACATTGATTACATTCTTCAAGTTGTGCAACATTTCATGTATTTTTTATATTTAATCTAGGAATAGTAAGTAGAATTTCTTGAGATGGATTATATCATAATTGTCACCCTCAACCCTTTGCTTATACATGTCCTTAAAAGACATTTTATCAGTCTTAAAAAACAAAAGTGATGTTTATCTGGCCTTCTTAGGAGCCATCAGAACAGATTGGGTAGCTGAAGGTAGAAAAGAGTGCCAAAAAATTGGCAGCATAGGTTTGCACTGTTGGCTGGAAGCCCTGCTGGCTCAGGTTGCTGGAGAAGCAGTGACAGAAGAGATGTGCAATGGAAGTACACGGGTGTCCTCAGAGAGAGCTGACTGCATCCTTTGGTGACAGTGACAATGTACTTTTCCAGTGCAGCTATTGGCTCCCCAGAGGTTGCATAGGCAGGCCCCAGCTCACCCCTGCTTCCTTGTTGTGCAAAATGCCATTGTTAGAAGTTGTTTATGTATTTTTTTTTAATTTTTAATGTTGGGGTAAAGATATCCTGTTTTTACCTGAATCTCTTGAAATAGGTACAAAAGTTCAGAGTTCAGGCCAAAATTCTTAGCCATTTGGACAGTATTTTATACCAACAGTGCTTAGCAGATGCTTGCATTGCTCAGCTACTGTTTGTGGCATTCCCAGGCCAAGTAGTGTGGCGGGGCTTGGTGAAATGCTCGTAGGAATCTTAGCTTCTCCAGTATTCTGTTTTGTTCTTCTGTCAGTCCCCCCAACCCACAAATTACTGTCTTTATTATTAATTAAATGTAGAAAGCAGTTTATTTTATTGTCCCAGGACATTTTTTTTTTAATTGTTGTGGTTTAAATGAAGTTTACATTTCAAGTTAGTCTCCCATACAAAATTTTGTACATTCATTGTTATGTGACCCTAATTGCTCACCCCATTCTGCGACAGCACACTCCTCCTTTCCACCCCCGAGTCCCCATGTCCATTCAACCAGCTCCTAACCCTCTCTGCCTTCCCATCTCACCTCCGGACAGAAGCTGCCCCTTTGGTCTCTTGTATCAACTTGAGCTAAGAGGAACGCTCCTCACGAGTATCACTTTATGTCCCACAGTCCCACAGTACATTTGGCCAAGCCATTTAAAATATTTATCTCACTGGAGAGATCTGACTATATAACCATCCATGTATATTATAATAACAAATGGTGTGTATAACTTTTTACCTCTAATTAAAAATCTTTTCCTTTTTCATTTTTCTTTTTGAAAAGTTAATTATCACCGCCATCCTAGCACTGATTATAGGTGCCATTTTCTATGGAATAGAAAATGATCAAACTGGGATTCAGAATAGGTAAGTAAATCTGGATCTTGATTTTCAGAGAGTACTGTAAATTTTTTCAAGCTTATGAAAATTCATAAAGAATTTGAGATAAGTACAGGGTAAATATCATTCTTTTTTTGAGGAAGTAGAATTGAGGCATGAATCAGTTAATTGAAAGCAAATGGAAGAGTTCATTTTTGTTCTACTTTTTGATTTGACTGGGGAGGTGTGCTTAGTCACTATAGGGTCGCTATGAGTCCGAGTCGACTCGATGGCAGTGGGTTTGGTTTTTTTTTTGGTTTGGTTTGGGGAGGTGGCTAAGACTCAGTTTGTAGCCGTTATATGGTTAGCACTTGTTAGTATTGTGATATTTACCTAGTTTCAGTCATAATGTGCCCTTAAAAAAAAATGGTTTCTTGATGAGACTTTTTTTAAAATAATTTATTTTATTTTTGTTGTTGTTATTGAGAATATACACAGCTGAACAAACATCAATTCAACACTTCCTACATGTACAATTCAATGATATTGATTACATTCTTCAAGTTGTACAACCATTCTCACCCTCTTTTGCAGAGTTGTTCTTCCCTCATTAACATAAACTCCCTGCCCCATAAGTTTCCGATCTAATCTCTCAAGTTGTTGTTGTTATTTCGATCCCATATAGATAGATCTTAAAAGAACATAAAGCCCAAGGTGGACCTTCCTTTTACTAGTTAAGCTAAACTATTGTTTAGAAGACTTCAGGGGATAATTTTAGTTTAAGGTTTAAAGATTATCATGAGAATCTTTAATGGACTCTTCCTTGTTCTGACCACTGCTACCACTTGTGTGTTAGTTTGTCTTACTGTGGTGACTTGCTTGTTGCTACGAAGCTGGAAGCTATGCCACTGGTAATTCACATCCCAGTAGGATCACCCATAGTGGACAGGTTTCAGTGGAGCTTCCACAATAAGAAAGACTAGAAAGAAAAGCCTGGCAATCTATTTCCAAAAATCAGCCAATGAAACAACCCTGTGGGTCACAACAGAATAATATCTAATATTGTGTTGGAAGATGAGCCCCTTAGGTTGGAAGGCACTCAAAATACACAGTGGCCGTAACAATGGACTCGACCATACCAATGATCATGATGGTGATGCAGGACTGGACAATCTTGGTTTCATTCTATTGTACAGGGGGTCGCCATGAATTGGAGCACACTCGATGGCAGCTAACAGCAACATCTTGTTCTGAACATATTAGGTGCTCAGCAATGTCACAAACCTCAGAGTTCTCATATGCTTCATGTATGGAGAGAGACTGTGACAGGCACTGTGCTAAGAGTCTCAGGTCACCCTCCCAACGGCCAGAGGGGGTGGATGGTCTTATCCTCATTTTACTATTGAGAAAAATTGAAGTAGCTTAAGTTGAATCTATTCTGATGTCTAGAAAAGCTGATTATTTCTGAAAGAAAGAATAAGCATGCAAGTCAATTCCTCACTCTGCTGAATTAAATTGTCTTTTATGTGAAATCAGGTAATGTCACTTTATGAGATTATTATTGCACCTCTTTTCTGGGGTTGTATCATTGTTTATCTCTTTACCTTCCCTGGGCTGTTTTCTCCAGGATTATTTCCAAACCTGCTGAAGATGCTAGACCATTTTTTTTACTCAACACGGAGTACATCACAGGATCTAGAGTCTGTGTGCCTTTTGTGTTGTATAGCAGGAAACCTTTGGAAAAAATACTGACAAACCTGTCTTCAACTGGAAATTCAAAGAGAAACTGGACATCTAGCCATTAAAGCTCTTGGTAGAAGAGTCCAGAGAAATAAAGAATAGCTTTAGCTGTTTCTTCAAATGTTTTCTGGAGAAGTAGGACATTAGTTTTGTTTTAATTTTGACTTAAGGTGACTACCACTTTTCATAAGAATTTGAGCTATCTAAAAGTGGGCTGTCGGTGTGGTTTTTCAAATCCCTACTGCTTCTTTTGATTATTAAAAATAGTCCAGTGTCATCTCTGGAACCAGGTTCTGAAACTTAAGTTTAGTAGTGAACATTGGTATTTCATTATTTGAAATTCCTTGGAAGGCTACTGGTTTGGTTCTCTTCTTAGAATGAGTTATCCCAGAGATGGAAGTGTTCTCTTTGCTCTTTCTCTAATCTGTATAACCAAGAAACTGAGTTTTAATTATATGTAGAGTATAAGCTTCTTTGATCTAATAGTTACTTCTGTAATGCCTTACAATGAGTTAGTGTATATTAAAGAAAAAGGCATTTTTAAAATAGTATTTGGATCAATAAGTAGATATAACAAACATGGATTCCTTTTAAAAAGAAAAAAACCCATTGCCGTTGAGTCGATTCCGACTCATAGCGACCTTATTGGACAGAGAACTGCCCCATGTAGTTTCTTACGGAAGCAGCCTGCCGCATCTTTCTCCCATGAAGTGACTGGTGGGTTTGAACCACTAACAACCTTTCAGTCAGCAGCCGAGCACTTAACCACTGCACCACAAGGGCCCCAAATGTGGATTAACACCTTGAAAAGAATTTACCAGTTGCTGTCAAGTTGGTTCCAGCTTATGGCAACCCCATATTTGTCAGAGTAGAACTAATGCTTTATAGGGTTTTCAATGGCTGCTTTTTCGGAAGTATATCCACAGGCCTTAATTTAGATGCACCTCTGGATGGACTCGAACCTCCAATCTTTCAGTTAGCAGCCGAGGCTGTTAACTATTTGCATCACCCAGGTGCTCCTGAAAAGAATTAGAATGCCTTAAATTCTTTAACAATAAAACCTTTACTTTAAATTTTGCTGTGATTTAGAAGGATTTTCACTATCTACTTTTTCAGAATCATTGTGAGCATTAATATACCGCTAGGTAGATATAAGACTTAAATTGAGCTGAATGTTTGCTGATTACTGAAGTTAGCTTTTAACTTGCTATTGGGCTTATTTGTGTTCAGAAAGTTGTATAGCTGTTTGTGTACTAGACCTAGCGATTTTCTGTTCATTTTAGTTATTGTATAAACATTTACTTTTTAAAAAAAATTTATTGTGCTTTAGTGAAAGTTTACAGCACAAATGATTTTCTCATTCAAAAATTTATACACAAATTGTTTTGTGACATTGGTTGCAGTCCCTGTAATGTGTCAGCACTCTCTGCCTTTCCCTCTACACTGTGGGTTCCCTGTGTCCATCCACCCAGCTTTCCTGTCCCTTCCTGCTTTCTCGTCTTTGCTTTTGGGCAGGTGTTGCCCATTTGGTCTCGTATACTTGATTATTGTTTGTTTTATAGGACTGTCTAATCTTTGGATGAAAGGTGGACTTTAAGAGTGGCTTCAGTTCTGTGTCCTGGGGCCATATTCTCAGGGGTTCCTCCTGTCTCTGTCACACCAGCAGGCATTTACTTTTAAAGCAGCCAGTTCCCTAAGTTCTATATTTTTTAGGTGTAAAAAGTCTACTGCATATCTAAACCTCATTGCCGTAGAGTTGATTCCAACTCATAGTGACCTTATAGGACAGAGTAGAACTGCTCCATAGGGTTTCCAGGGAGCGGCTGGTGGATTCAAACTGCCGACCTTTTGGTTAGTAGCTGAGCTCTTTTAACCACTGCACCACCAGGGCTCCTCTCAATGTCCATGGACCTTTTTTTTTTTTTTTTTTAAGATTATTGGGATTGTTCACTTGAGTTTTCCTTTTTGAAAACATTCTCATTTTTATGTGAGTTAAATGATGTGCCACTTAACCTCCATTTCGGTTTCAACTCAATGTCCTCAATTCAATTAAATTGTGTGAGGATGAAGGTAGGCCCACTGCTGTCTCAGGTATGTTGGCCTGCTTTCATAAAGTCCATACTTCTATTAAGGATAGATTAACTGAGCACTTTCTTTCTCAAGAGGGGTCGTGGTGGTGCAGTGGTTAAGTGCGTGACTGCAAACCAAAAGTTCTGCAGTTTGAACCCACCAACTGCTTCGCAGGAGAAAGATGTGGCAGTCCGCTTCTGTAAAGATTACAGCCTTGGAAACCCTATGGACAGTTCTACTGTGTCCTATAGGATCTCTGTGAGTCCGAATTGACTTGACAGCAATGGCTTTCTGGCTCGTTTTCAAACCTCAGTTACTTTTCTGAGAGAGAAGCATTAATAGTCTTCCTTTTCTCACAGGTACACAAATTCGTTTTTTCTCTGTAAGCATTACCTTGTTTTGCCTTTTGAGCATTTTGGAAACCACATAGTTGATTGTCTAATAGTATCAAGAATAATATTAAGGCTCTGCTGATACTGTATGCTGGATATAAATAATGAGGTGTTGATTGAAGTTTCCCTCCACTTTCATTTTGCTCCCAAATGTTTTACTTTCTTTTTTACTCAACTCCCTTTAAAACAATATTGCCTAATAGAGTTTTTAGCCTTGTAGGCTTTATTTGGTTCACTGCTACTCTATTCATACATTAGGAATGGTACTTGGCATTTTTGTTAGTTTAAATTCACGGAGGATAATATTTTTATGATCTAGGTCAGTGAATTTCAAAATTTGCTATGTGGCGTCCCAGGACTATCATGGTGGGGAGACACAGAGGTTGAAGGAAAGAGATGTGATAGAACTCATGCTTTCCTCTCGGTTTTAACCAGAGTAGTTTTGCTTTCTTTTGGGTCGAACATTATAAAAGTGTCATTTGAGGAAAGAGTTTTGCTGCTAGAATGTTGGGATGTTGAGGTAAGAACGTTTTATTGACTGCCGTGCTTTTGTTACTCCTTCTCTCCTCTCAGGGCTGGAGTACTCTTCTTCTTGACAACCAATCAGTGTTTCAACAGTGTATCGGCTGTGGAGCTCTTCGTGGTTGAGAAAAAGCTCTTTATGTAAGTAGATTTCTATTCTGGGAAGAGGGCTGTCTAGCTAGCATCAGGGGTATGTGTCAAACTGGTCACATCCAAAATTAGGCCAAGGAGGAGATCCTGGGGATTACTGATACTGAGAAAAAACAGCCAGAGGCTAGAGGAAAATCATGAGAGTGTGGCACATGATACCAGGAAGAAGAAGGTTTCAAGATTAGGTTATGATTAGCAGATCCAAATGCTGCAGAAAAAGCAAGCAATAATGCGGCTGAACAGTATCTTTTGTTCTTAGCAAATCACAAGTCATGGTGACCCTGGCAAGAAAAGTTGGAGGGGCTTGGTAGACAGAATGTGGTAGATTGAGAAGCAAATTGGAGGTGCGGAGGTAAAGTTGACAAAGAATGTAGACAAAGCTTAGCCCTCAGTGGAAGTGGGAGAGGAAAGAGCCAGAGGGCAGTCTTATGATAAAGGGTGGGCTGCTTTTGTTTCTTGTGTTTTTCAAAGAAGAGATTTGCCCATATTTGCAAGCTGAGGAAAGGAATCATTAGAGGGAAAGGGTGAAGATTTTGGTGGAAGAGTTCGGAATTACAGGAGAAAGTTGTCAGGAAGGGACGGGATCTAGGACCCCAGAGGGGGATAATAGAATTTGATAGCTGACAGGGATGTATGGTTGGAAGGCATGATCATTGAAGGAAGAAGTGCCATTTTCTTTTTCTTTTTTAACATGAGAGTGGGAGAAGTAGCAAGAGTATAATGACCTAAAGCTGCTGCATTGGGGGATTGGAGGACAGCAATGCCACCTTCTAGCTCCTTATGAAGTGAAGCCTCTACTACTGAGATCAGTTACTGTAGGAGTCTTAGTCTTCAAGCAGAGCCAGGTGTCCGAAGACGGAAAAGAGCATTCGCAGAAGAGAGAGAGGGTATTCAGAATCTGTTTACCTGGTGTAGGTATTCTAGGAGGCAGAGTAGATGATGTTAGGAGACAGTTCTGTAATGAGAAGAGGGGTCATTACACAGAGCTTCCTGGGATGGTGTCCCTGGAGAAGCTGGCACTTAAGATGGCGGCTTAAGCTGACAGGGAGGACGGATATGATGGAGCTAGTGCCGAGAATGTGGTAGCAGTAGCTGTAAGACTTCTGGTGGTAGCAGAAATCTGTACAGCAAGCAATCTAATCTTCTAGTGTATGAATTAAAATTTGAAATAGGCCTTCTTAAATGAATGCAGGGTGTGTAATACATAGTTTTTGTTCTTCAGACATGAATATATCAGTGGATACTACAGAGTGTCATCTTATTTCTTTGGAAAACTGGCATCTGATTTACTACCCATGAGGATGTTACCAAGTATTATCTTCACTTGCATAATATACTTCTTGTTAGGTAAGTAACAAGACAAAAAGAATGTGTCTTTAGTCTTGGACATGAGGTGAAGCCCAGTTTGTTTTTGCAAACAAGCTTTTGGTGCTCTCAACTGTAAACCAAGCCATGACATAAGGAAGCATCTGCCCACGATGCGTTCTCTGACGTAGCTGTCCACTGTTGGCATGTATGTCAAGACTTTTCATGACCTAGTTTTTAAAACTAGTTATAAAGCTGCATTCTACTGAGAGATGGGTTGTTCTCTCTAATGAGAGAAAACGGTGACTTTTGGGGCTTATTGGTTTAATAAAACTACTGCCTTGTTTGATAGGTGTAGGAGACAGATTTCATTTGTGCATTGCACTCAGGCATCGCCTTAGGATTACTGCATCAGGATTTTCACATATTTCCTTGGAATAAATATACTCACTCATACACCAGAAATATATATTCTCCCAAAAGCAGTACAAGATAAAAACCACTGATTTAGTTTGTACCTTCCATTTTATAAATGAGAGATGTGTCATAAAAAATTAGGTGTAGAACCTAGATCCCCAACTCTTTTTTGGGGGTGGTGGTGTTTCATTCATTCATTTTTTCACCCACTATTTATTAAGAGCCTACTATGTGTCAGGCAGGTCCCTGGGTGGTACGAACAGTTTGCCCTTGACTACTAACCCAGAGTTTGATGGTTCAAACCTACTTAGGGGTACTGCGGAAGAAAGGCTTGGTGATCCATGTCCGTCAAGATTGTTATTGTTGTTGAGTGCTATCAAGTCAATTTTAGAATCATAGCAGCCCCATGTGACAGAATATCTGTCCCACAGGGGATCCCCAACTCTTTTGGTAATTTAGTGTGACCCATAGTATTAACCCACTATAGTTTATAAAGTAGTATTTATAAAGACTACTTGCAGAGTAGTCTTAATTTAACCCAGTCTTCAAGCCCAGAGTTACCATGTGCTTTGTCTAGATTGACCTGGTCTATAAAATCCTCCCTCCCCCGGGTATTAAAACCATTGCAAGGTCACGTCTTCAGATTTTCCCCGTTTCTTTACTAATGCGTTTACAGCAAACGTCAAGTAATGTGGTAATATCTGGGTGAAATGAATATACTGTTGATAAGTTTCCTGTGAAGAAAGAAGACAGTAGAATTCTGGCCAGTTGTGTCGCGAGTAGCTCTCTGTTGAGGAGCTCAGAAATTGGTAATGATTACTTATAAAGGAGCGTAGGTGTACATGGGAAAGTGCTTATGAAAGAAGTACAAAGAAGAAAACTGTACGATAACTTTGTAAAAGTGATATGTATGGAAAAGAACAGTGAAATTGATAACCTAGGGTAGTTGGATAGTGGATGAATTTTTTTCATTCTGATGTTAGTTTCTAAAGTATTATAGTGTCATTTATACAGTAAACAATCCCACAGATATGGTGACTTAGGCAGTTGGATCAACCCCTTCTCTTCTTCCTTACTAAGGATTGAAACCAACGGCAGAGGCCTTCTTCATCATGATGTTTTCCCTTATGTTGGTGGCTTACACGGCCAGTTCCATGGGGTTGGCTGTAGCAGCAGGTCAGAGTGTGGTATCCGTAGCAACTCTTCTCATGACCATCTGTTTCGTGTTCATGATGGTAAGTAGGAACTTCGTTTCTTTGGGATGTAATTTCCACCTCATTTTTCCTTCTCCTCAATTCACCTGACATGTAAAACTTGTTTTGAAGATTCCGCAAATGGGACTCTGATGCTTTAAGGAGGTCATATGCTGAACTATAGCTTACATTTAGAGAACGTACCAGCTTTCCTGCTTGTCCTTATCCAGACTTTTTGCTACTGTTTTAATATACTGTCTATAACTTTGGTTACTATGTTGTTACTAATGAGCTTTTAGAAGATGCTTCTTGGTGACGTACAGTGAAATCTTGATAAATTGTAAGTTCAAAAACCAGAAGAGGTTTGATTGGCAGATTCTCTTATAAAAACAACAGCTCAGTCGTCTGACTTTCGTGCTGGTGTTAGAGATTTGCTGGTGGTATGGCTGGATCTACTACTCTCCAAGGCAAAAGCTAAACTCCATGAAAAACAGAACAGTGCGTGGCATGGGTAGTCTGTTTTGGGTCCATACAGCACTCGGAGCCCTTTCAGGGTTTCCTGACATTCTCTTATATCAAAATATTTCTGGTAATCTTTTTTTTTAATGCTTACTTAATTTTAATCCTGTTTCTGTTGTTGTTATTAGGTACCATCCAGTAGATTCCAACTCATAGTGACCCCATGTGACAGAACAGAGCTGTGTTATAAGGTTTTCTCGACTGTAATCTCTACATGCCCCTAAGTTTTGCTCTCATGTAGATAAATCAACAGGAGAAGGGAACCAGTTACTATAGTTTTTCCCTACTCAAGTAAACAGCAGTGCATAGCCTGCATGTCCTTTCTGTTCGAGTAGGAATAGGAGTGAATATCTTTACATGATACATAATTAGCACGACTCTGTTTTTTTCCCCCTAAATTTTATTTACTGTTGAAAAAAGGTGTTTCCAATGAATAGGTCATTGGTCTTGCAAAATTCTATCATGTGATCTCCGGCATCGTTTCTATCACCAAGGTCATATTTTCCAGCTACTGATCCTTCATCTTTGTTTCTAGCTTTCACATTCCAGTCATCAGTAATTATCAATGCATCTTGACTGCATGTTTGATCAGTTTCTGACTGCGTAACAGTATTTTTTTCAACAACATAAAAGGGGACTATACACATGGACCACACCAGATGTAACACAGAAGAATCAAATTGACTACATCTATGGAGAGAGATGATGGAGAAGCCCAATACCATGAGCCAGAACAAGAGCAGGGGCCAACTGCAGAACAGACCAGCAGTTGCTCATATTCAAGTTCAAGTTGAGCCAAAGTACAATTTGAGTATATCCCACCTGAATTTAGAGACCAAGAATAGATTTGACCCGTTGAACACTAATGACCGAAGACCAGACGAGTTGTGGGATGACATCAAGGAGATCATACATGAAGAAAGCAAGAGGTCATTAAAAAGACAGGAAAGAAAGAAAAGACCAAAATGGATGTCAGAAGAGACTTTGAAACTTGCTCTTGAATGTAGACTAGCCAAAGCAAATGAAAGAAATGTGGAAGTAAAAGAGCTGAACAGAAGATTTCAAAAGGCAGCTCAAGAAGACAAAGTAAAGTATTATAATGAAATGTGCAAAGACCTGGAGATAGAAAACCAAAAGGGAAGAACATGCTCGACATTTCTCAAACTGAAAGAACTGAAGAAAAAATTCAAACCTCAAGTTGCAATATTGAAGGATTCTATGGATAAAATATTGAATGACCCAGGAAGCATCAAAAGAAGACAGAAGATGCTGAGTGAAATAAGTCAGTCACAGAAGGATAAATATTGTATGAGACCACTATTTTAAAAGCCCAAGAAAAGGTTTACGCACAGAAAAGAACAATCTTTGATGGCTGTGAGGGAGGGGAGGGTTGGGGAGGGAAAAGAACTAACTAAACAGTAGACAAGTGTTAACTCTGGTCAAGGGAAAAGAGAACACACAGTATAGGGGAAGTCAACACAACTTGACCAAGGCAAAGTCATAGAAGCTTCCTAGGCACATCCAAACACTGTGAGGGACTGAGTTGCTGGGGCTGAGGGCTAGGACCGTGGTCTCGGGGGGCATCTAGGTTGGGGATTGCAACTAATGTCACAAAACAACTTGTGTATAAAATTTTTGAATGGGAAACTAATTTGAACTGTAAACTTTCACCTAAAACACAATAAAATTAAAAAAAAAAAAGTCAGCAGGAGTTGAGTAAGAATGTATCTGGAAGCTGGGGTTGAAATGAAAAGAAAGAAAAAAGAAAAAAAAGGAAGCAATACACAGAGTCACTGTACCAAAAAGAACTGGTTGATGTTCAACCATTTCAGGAGGTAGCATATGATCAAGAACTGATGACTGAGAAAGAAGTCCAAGCTGCACTGAAGACAAGAAGTCCAAGCTGTATTGAAGACATTGGTGAAAAACAAGGCTCCAGGAATTGACGGAATACCAATTGAGATGTTTCAACAAATGCATACAGCGCTGGAAGTGCTCACCTATGCCAAGAAATTTGGAAGACAGATACCTGGCCAACCAACTAGAAGAGATCCATATTTGTGCCCATTCTGAAGAAAGGTCATCCAACAGAATGGGGAAATTATCGAAAAATATCATTAATATCCCACCCAGTTAAAGTTTTGCTGCAGATACATCAACAAAGAACTGCCAGAAATTCAAGCTAGATTCAGAAGAGGACATGGAAAGATGGGTATCATTGCTGATACCAGATGTATCTTGGCTGAAAGCAGAGAATACCAGAAAGACGTTTGCCTGTGTTTTATTGACTACCCGAAGGCATTCAACTGTGTGGATCATAACAAATTATGGATAACATTGCAAAGAATGGGAATTCCAGAACGCTTAATTGTGCTCATGTGGAACCTGTACATAGACCAAAAGGCAGTCATTTGAACAGAACAAGGGGAAATCGTGTGGTTTAAATTCAGGAAAGGTGTGCGTCAGGATTATATCCTTTAACCATACTTATTCAATCTGTATGCTGAGCAAATAATCCGAGAAGCTGGACTATATGAAGAAGAACATGGTATCAAGATTGGAAGAAGACTCATTAACAACCTTCAGCATGGCAGACGACACAACCTTGCTTGCTGAAAGTAAAGAGAACTTTAAGTACTTACTGATGAAAATCAAAGACTACGGCCTTCAGTATGGATTACACTTCAACATAAAACAAAAATTCTCACATCTGGACCAAGAAGCAACATTATGACAAATGGAGAAAGACTGAAGTTGTCAAGGATTTCATTTTACTTGGATCCACAATCAGCACACATGGAAGCAGCAGTCAGGAGATCAAACGACGTATTGCATTGGGCAAATTTGCTACAGAAGACCTCTTTATAGTGTTGAAATGCAAACATGTCGCTTTGAGTACTAAAGTGTACCTGACCTAGCTGTGGTATTTGCTTATTTGATAGGAGTTAATAGAATAGCCCTGCCCTTTATATAAGGTTATATAATTTACTTTCTGAATCAAAATGTTTAATGTTATAAATTTCATCTTATGATTTTCAGTCCATAATGTTATTAATCAAAATTTTTGAATCTCGATTCTGTGCTCTATATAATAACTCACACTCCCAGGTTCTGAGATGCGAATACATTATATACCTTCTTGGTATTCATCTTGACAGTTGGGAAGAATTTTGAACAGGGCAGAGCATAGGATGGACTCTGTTACATATCGATGCTGATTCCCTGTGTTGTTGTTCTTATTCTTGTTCTTGTGTGCTGTTGAGTTGATTCTGACTCATAGTGACTCCGTAGCACACAGTAGAACTGCCCCATAGGGTTTCCTAGGCTGTAATCTTCACGGGAACAGATCATCAGTTCTTTTCTCCTGTGGAGTGACTGGTGGGTTTGAACTGCCGACCTTTTGGTTAGCTTTATGAGAGTGCTTTATCCATTGTGCCACCAGGACTCCTTCCTGTATGGCTAGTGCTAGTTAAAACCAGTAACCAGTTCCTATCAGTTAATTGCAACTCATGGTGACCCTATGTGTGTCAAGAGTAGATCTGTGCTCCATAGGGTTTTCAGTGTCTTAATTTTTGGAATTAGATCACCAGGCCTTTCTTCTCAGGCACCTCTGGGTAAACTTGAAACTCCAACCGTTTTGTTAGCAGCTGAGCATGTTAACCATTTGCGCCACCCAGGGACTCCAGTGCCAGTTAGGAGAAGTTTTATGTGAACCTCGTAGCACTCTCTTGTTAGTCTTTTTCTAGAATGGTCCTCCCAGTGGCCTCCTTTGTGATACTGCTTCTTGGTCGCTTTAACTGAAGGTATTGACCGTGTTTTCTGTGGCATCTCACCATATTATGGACCTTAAGTTGCTCTGTACCATTTCCAGTCTTTGAGTTATTTTAGACCTGCATTCTGAACCTTAATTATTCTTTTTTTTGTTATTGTACTTTAGATGAAGGTTTACAGAGCATATTTTAGTTTCTCCGTAAACAATTAATAACACATATTGTTTTGTGACATTGGTTGCTAACTCCACAACATGTCAACACTCTCCCCTTCTCGACCTGGAGTTCCCCGTTACCAGCTTTCCCGTCCCCTCCTGCCTTCTTATCCTTACCCCTGAGCTGGTGTACCCATTTAGTCTCGTTTTGTTTTATGGGCCTGTCTAAGCTTTGGCTGAAGGGTGAACGTCAGTACTGAGTTAAAAGGATGTCTGGTGCCCATACTCTCTGGGTCCCAATTATTCTTAAAGTCATATGGATATACAGTGCAAACCATAGTAAAAACAAATCCTACTGTGGTATAGGAGTAGAGAGGGCCATGAGATGCTTGGATATGCTCTGGTATGTGCTCTTAGACAACCAGGTTTGTTGAAGGTATAATGGGTGCGTCATGAGGGTTGTTGTTATTAGTTGCCATTGAGTCAATTCTGACTCAGTGGTAACTCCATGTTGCAGAGTAGAAATGGTCCTTAGAGTTTTAAGGCTGTGACCTTTCAGAAGCAGTTGGATTGGAACCGCCAACTTTTGAGCCAGTAGTTGAGTGCTTAACCATTTACGCCACTCAGGGACTCCTTCATCTTTAGGGTAGTCAGTACTTATTGACCTTCCATTGTATGCAGTTACAGAGAAAGTTGAGGTTATATCTTGACCATTAGGATTTTCTAATTAAATGGAATATATAAATATAGAAAATATATATTATATAGTGTCACTTCTTTAAAGCCATAAACAGCCTCAGCTCATAAAAGTTATACATGGAAAGGAGGATATGATAAGTGTTTAGAATAAGTGGAAAGAATGTCAAGAAATAGCTGACCTTAAGCAGAAATGTTTACAAGGTTGTCGGGGACTTGAAGAGGGAGTTCTCTAGAGAACTGACTGCTAAGCCAGCGCTTCATGAAATTGCTCGATCAGTTCTGACTCTTGGTGTTTGCTTTTTGTAGCTGTTCTCAGGGCTGTTGGTAAACCTCAGAACCATTGTGCCCTGGCTCTCATGGCTTCAGTACTTCAGCATTCCTCGATATGGCTATGTGGTAAGTGTTTCCGCGTCTAGACGTTGTGACCAGGGTATTGCCCCTAAGCAAGCAACATCCAAGATAAAGTCTGTCTCATGCCCCTGACCGTGACTATGAAGGTCTCCTCTCTCAGAATTTCCTTTTTAGGAGCAACAAATGAGAATTTCCTATTTGAGTTGGTTAACACAGGGCCAGGGGAATCACTTGTAGTATTCCCCAGCCGCCATGTTGTTATTTGAGGGGGGTGAAGAGTGGGGAGATAACTCATGGTGAAGAAGAAAGATTAACTAATTGCTGAAAAAATATTGTTGGGTTTCAGTGAAACAGGAAACAAATGAGAGGATGGGAGACTAGAATACATGATTTAATGTTAAAGAAAAATTAGAAGAAAATTCAGTAAAACCATATAATACTCATAGCCAGTATTGGCTTTAGAAAACTGGGTTTTAATATAGTATAACTGAGTTTCTAACTCTCAAGAATTACAACTAGTTTTGATGAAATACAAGCAAGAACAATACAAAAGATTGTTACCGTAAATTAGCAATACTCATGGAGCACCACTGCATTGTTTTAATTATAGTGTTTATGGAATTTTAACATTGGGGAGAGAAGAAAGAAAGTTGTGGGGCAGTATAGCCAGAGATTTCTCCCCTTGGCCAATACTTTAATTCTTTTGTGTTAGAAGCCAAAATCTCAACCCTAGGCCTCTTGGTTGCCGGGGAAAATAATTTTAGTTGCTTTCATGTGACAGAGTCTGTGAATATAAAACTTAGTATATAGAAATAACAATAAAGATTAAACTAGGAGAATGTGATTGATAATTACTTGGAAACTTTTTGAAATTTAAAACTGTTTACTTCCCCCACCCACCCACCCATTGTGTTGTAGGCTTTACAGCATAATGAATTTTTGGGACAACACTTCTGCCCAGATTTAAATGCAACAACAAACAGTACCTGTAACTATGCAATGTAAGTGAGCCTTAAATGTTATAATGGGTCTGCTTACTGTTGTAGCTTACTATACTGCAGAAAGGACACTGCACTTCGAGCTTGTCTGAGTGTTTACAGGGTCACAGACTTCACAGAGCCCAAGTTTACGCATCCATAAAGTCAGTCGTTGTGCACTAATGCATGTGAAGGTGTTGTACAACTAACTACTAGGTATTTTTACAGTGAAAATTGTATTAAGTTGGGGAAATATTTCTTATGTATTGCTTGTTTGTTTTCTAGTTTGAGTTTTTATTTTTCAGAACATATAAGTTTGAAATACGAGTTGCTTTGATAAAGCTTATAATTTTATAAGACATTATAAGATACAGATATAGAGGTATAAATATGGATATATGGCTGTAAGATTTAGCTGGTAGTGTCTGATCTATTCATGGATACCCACGAGCCCCACCCTTGACCACTAGTAAGACCTAAAAGAGCAACAATAGCATATAGGGAGTAAACATTTCCCTGCCCAGGTCCTCACTCTCGCCTCTGCCTCGTATGCATTTGGAAGACATCATGAAATCAAAGTCTGCACTTTTTTTTTTTAAAACTGACTCGGTTACTCCCCATCGAAGGATGTGCCCTCTAAAGAAACAAACACGTGTTTCAGTAAACTGAGAGGGAAACCCCATTTTTGGTTAATTCATTAAAACAAATTGAGGTTTTAATAAAATCAGAGGATATTGTTTTAACAATTGGGTAATACCTTCCTTTTTATGATTGTTGTTAATGGCTGGGTGTCGCTATATTAATTAATTGGAGAGAGGAAAATACTGGTATCTTAAATCTCTCATGAGAATAGAAATAATTCTTAATAATAGGGCAAATTGCTATTTTGAATTATTGCCAGGAAACTTTTATGAAGAAGGGTTTTCTTTTATTCAGCCCCTTTTGTTTGATCTGGTTGTGGTGTCTTTGTAGCACATAGTCACTGCCAACTGGCGGGACGGGATGAAGGGGATGGGAAAAGTAGGATCAGATAAGGAGGAGCCGCCAGAGGCTTCATGGTGTCAGAACCTGAGGCTTCATTTCCGTAAGATGAAGGAGGAAGCCAGTCCTTCTATAAATAGAGGCTATGGCCGGTTTTGGAACTGCTGAATCCCAAGAGTCACACAGAAATGGTACCAGGCAATAATGGTGGCTGCACCAGGTATTTTTGTACCAGGTAGTTTTCTTACCTGTGGCAGGGCCACACCATCCTGCTCTATTCCAGTTGCTATGTAAGAAACCTGATAGCTTGGCCGGCTCATTAATGTCTTGTACAAGCAGTCCCCGGGTTACAAACCTCCGACTTACGTACGACCTGTAGTTACGAACCAACCCCCGTACGGCCTGTTATATTAAAAATTCCAGGTACATACAATGGTTCATAATAACAAATGGGCACTACTTTGTGAAGTGCATCAAAACATTATTATTATTACTACTGTATTATTATGTAAAAGATGTTTTAGTATGTCTGGAACTGTTTCTTTAATGTTTTTTGTGCATAGAAAGGTACGCTATATAGTAAGACAAACATTTGACTAACCGATGTTAGATACGAACCATACCTAACTGTTGCGACTTACATACAAATTCGACTTAAAGACAGATTTAAGAAGGGAGTTTATTTATAATCTGGGACTGCCGGTAGCTGAGTATCTGATGCTCTTTATACTCCTGATGCAAGAGTTGACAGAGGACGACCCTGGCAGGAAGCACTTGCCCACCTCTTTTCCTCATTTTAGAATTCTAAGCCTGTGTTCTTTTCTATGGCTGTTTTTATTTTTGTGGGTAATGCATCTATACAAAGCTTTAATTATCTCAGAAAGGCCATAGATAGATACCATCTGTTAAAGCTGAGGTTTTCCTCCATCGAAGTAAGTGGAAAACGACTTGATAAATACTTCTGCCCTTTGAAGAGATCAGCATTTTAGATTTGGAAGCAGGTGAATTTGGGGAGGCCAGAAAATTGTTCAAAGTGTAACTCTGTGAACTTGGGCAAGTTCCTTAAACTTAGTTCCCTCATCTTTTAAATGTGTATCTACTCCCATTGGATTGTTTTAGGGATTAACTAGGCTATTACATCTAAGTTGCTTAGCATAGTATCTGGCGAAATTGTAAGCACTCAATGATTGTTAGCTATTATATATATAATGGGATAATTATTAAAGACTGGGTTAACCATTGGGCTTGTTTAACTAAGGAACAGTGAATATATTGAGTAAAATTTGGCAAATGCAAAGAATAAAGTCGTACTTCTTTTTTGTTGAATTTCAGATGTACTGGCGAAGAATATTTGACAAACCAGGGCATCGATCTCTCACCTTGGGGCCTATGGAGGAATCATGTGGCCTTGGCGTGCATGATTATTATTTTCCTCACAATTGCCTACCTAAAATTGTTATTTCTTAAAAAATATTCCTAAATTCCCCTTTTATTTA
>NW_004444222.1:1020523-1021485 GCF_000243295.1 Trichechus manatus latirostris
GATGAGCGTAAGTGTTTGTTTCTCTGCTGGTGTTTGTGCACCGTTAGTTATGGTTTGTATACGATTTATGCCTTGTATTAGGGCTCCTAGTGTTCTGTTTTTTCTACCATGATCTTTATCATTTTAGATTTTAGATTTAGGCCTTTGATCCATTTTGAGTTAGTTTTTGTGTATGTTGTGAGGTATGGGTCCTGTTTCATTTTTTTACAGACGGATATCCAGTTATGCCAGCATCATTTGTTAGAGAGACTATCTTTTTCCCATTTAACGGACTTTGGGCCCTCCCTCCTGTTTAATATACCTGACCCAAGCCATGATGTTTTCAGTTACCTCATATGCATGCAAAAGCTGGACAGTGAATAAAGAAGACAGAAGAAAAATTATTGCCTTTGCATTATGGTATTGGCATAGAATATTGAATATACCATGGACTGCCAGAAGAACGAACAAGTTTGTCTTGGAGGAAGTACATCCAGAATGCTCCTTAGAAGCGAGGATGGCAAGGCTTCATCTTACTTACTTTGGACATGTGATCAGGAGACCAGTCCCTGGAGAAGGAGATCATGCTTGGTTAGGTAAAGGGTCAGCGAAAAAGAGGAAGACCCTCGACAAGATAGATTGACACAGTGGCTGTAACAGTGGGCTCAAACAAAGCAACAATTGTGAGGATGGTGCAGTCTTGGGCAGTGTTTTGTTCTGTTGTACATAGGGTCACTATGAGTCAGAACCAACTTGATGGCACCTAACAACTACAGCAACAACCAATATAATAAAGCAAATATGCCGATTAATCAATACATTTTTTCAAAAAAGTTACAGAATTCTGGTGTTAGTTGATGTGGACTCTATTTTGGCTCACAACAACCCCTTGTGTGCAGAGTAGAGCTGCTCCATACGGTTTTCAAGGCTGTGACCTTTTGGAAGCAGATTGCCAAGCCTATCTTCCAAGACGTCTCTGGGTG
>NW_004444222.1:1021585-1031851 GCF_000243295.1 Trichechus manatus latirostris
ATTGTGAGGATGGTGCAGTCTTGGGCAGTGTTTTGTTCTGTTGTACATAGGGTCACTATGAGTCAGAACCAACTTGATGGCACCTAACAACTACAGCAACAACCAATATAATAAAGCAAATATGCCGATTAATCAATACATTTTTTCAAAAAAGTTACAGAATTCTGGTGTTAGTTGATGTGGACTCTATTTTGGCTCACAACAACCCCTTGTGTGCAGAGTAGAGCTGCTCCATACGGTTTTCAAGGCTGTGACCTTTTGGAAGCAGATTGCCAAGCCTATCTTCCAAGACGTCTCTGGGTGCGTTCTAACCACTACCCCTTTGTCTAGCAGTCCAGCACTTCACCGTTTGTGCCACACAGCTGCCTTATATAATTCTAGATGTCCCTTTCATTATTTTTATTCTCCTGGTTTGGATGACAAACTGTGTTATGCTGGTAATAGTGCCTTACCGACTTCACATGGAACTCATAAGGATTATGTAATTCTCGATACTTTTTCTGCATTGAGTTTTCTTTCATATATCCTTACATTCTCTAAATTTTTCACACATCTGTAAAATGAGTTTCTTATAGCTTTAAAATTGTATGATTTTGTGCTTGTTTGTACTGAATTGTCCATTTTTCAACTAACTTAAAGGAGAGCAGTTGACTTTTCCAACTTCCACTAAATTCGTTAGTATAATCTTACAACTTCTTTAACGTGAATTATTACCAAAATATTTTTGAATATTTTTTTATGCCAATTCTGACTCAGTTGCTGAGGTTCAAAGTGGGTGGCCTTCTTTCGGTTGGAAAGGTCAGCCTTTCAGTTGTCCTCTGGTTGGTTTTGTGTGTTTTTGTTACACCTTGTTTGGTTGGTAGGAGCAGGATGCAGGGGTGTTCTTTATTTCTGTAGTCTGGGAGTGGACAAACTTTTCCTGTAAAGGGCCAGATGGTAAATATTTTAGGTATTGTGAACCACATACTTTCTCTGTTGCAGATTTCTTTGCTTCTTTTACAACACTTTAAAAATGTAAAACCCATCCATAACTCGAGGGTTGTACAAAAACAGTGAGCCAGATTTGGCCAGGAGGCCATGGTTCACAGATGCCTGCTGTAGTTTTTGCTGCTACTTCATGTGAAAACATATTAAAATGTTGATCAGACAAATGTCTAAGAGTTTTATCAAGATATTTAATGTTTATGATGTTATCTTGAAAATCTGTTCCTACTTAATAGAACAAATACGTTGCTTACCACTACTTCTCCCTCTCCCTTTTCCTTCCTTAACCTCCCAGCCTGCTTTTGACAAGTCTCTCTAAATTACCTAATAAATATCTGGAAGCAGTATCCCCAAGGATATGTTGCTTTCAGACTTCAAAGAACCCAATAAAGGCAGTGCCTTTTTCATAGTGATAAATGGTACAAGGTGTAATTACTTGCCCTTTACCTTAGAGGGATTATCCCAGCATGCCCCAGACCACTGGACTGGTGGGAAGATGAAATGACTAATGCATGTAAAGTAGGCTTATACATCTAGAATTCTTTCAACATTGCCTCGGGTATTCTCAGTCCTTGTGTGATGGCAGTTAGTGTTGTTAAGAGGTGTACGAAAGAGTTGAGATGAGGGCTTGTGGGAGAGCCCATTTGGTATATTCAGGAATCAGATATTTTCTTAGTGCAACCAGGGGGCTGTTTCTGCTGTGAGGAATTGGTTCACACCAGCCATCCTCACAAGGGATTGACAAGCCAGAACACTAATTTACTCACTTAAACCGAATAAGTGTTACATAGATGTTTGATTGTCACATTGTTGCCTCAGATGTGATACTGAGATCAACGGGTCTCTTGGTAAAGACAGAGTTAGGGTCAAAGAGGATTTAAGACCAATTCAAACAATAAGGATTTGTGTGTCAAGCTGAGCTGAATAGTTATAATAGCTAGTTAGCTGATTCACCAAGACAGTGCAGGAGATATCAGTATCTCTCTCCCACCCTGTAAGGTTTGTGATTATCCTCAATGGAATAAAGATACCACGGAAAGAAAGAAAGCCTGGAATGCCATCAAACACCTCTAACATTTTGGTATCATCCTGGCCTTTAGTCTCTTTATACACTTATCTTAAATGATTGACTTACACGCTGACTTGTAGCTTTTTTCCCCCGCTGAGCAATACAAAGATAAGGTACTTATATCCTGAGTGGGAAAATCTCAAAAATCAAAATATCCACATATTCCAACAATGAGGATGTAACAAATCTTCACTTATATTCAGTTCTGACACCAGGTGCCCCATGCAGCACTTCTTCCTCTGACCCTAACCAAACGGGCACAATCCTCCAGACTGCCCAATATGCCCAAGACTTCAGATGCCAGCCACAAGCTTGGGTGTCTCCATGACACCCACACTTCTGACCTGCTGACTACAAGTTCAGGGATTGCCCACAACCTCTTTAGTATGCCAGCTGCAAGCTCAGGTGGCCCCTGGCCTCCCTCCTTTTTTTTTTTTTAAATTGTACTTTAGATGAAGGTTTACAAAACAAACTTGCTTCTCATTAAACAGTACACATATTGTTTTATGACATTGGTTAACAACCCCACAACATATCAACAATCTCCCTTTTTGACCTTGGGTTCTCCATTATCAGCTTTCCTTTCCCTCCTGCCTTCTAGTCCTTGCCCCTGGGCTAGTGTGCACCTTTAGTCTCATTTTGTTTTATGGCCCCATCTAATCTTTGGCTGAAGGGTGAACCTCAGAAGTGACTTCATTACTGAGCTAAAAGGGTGTCCAGGGCCATACTCTCAGAGTTTCTCCAGTCTCTGTCAGGCCATTAAGACTGGTCTCTTTTTGTGAGTTAGAATTTTGCTCTACATTTTTCTCCAGTTCTGTCCGGGACCTTCTATTGTGATCCCTGTCGGAGCAGTCAGTGGTGGTAGCTGGGCACCATCTAGCTGTACTGGACTCAGTCTGGTGGAGGCCATGGTAGTTGTGGTCCATTAGTCTTTGCACTAATCTTTCCCTTGTATCTTTAGTTTTCTTCATTCTCCCTTGCTCCCAAAGGGTTGAGACCAGTAGAGTATCTTAGATTGGCCTCCCTCACTTCTGATCTGCTGGCTACAAATTTGAGGGTTCCATCCACCCTCTCAGGAGTCCCTTGACCCACCTCACTTTTGACTAGCTGGCTCCCCCTCATCCTCTCACATTCAACAATTTGCTGGAAGGACTCATAGAACTTATGGAAAAGTGCTACACTTATGATTACAGCCTTATTATAGCCAAAAAAGGTACAAATGAGACATGTAGGGCGAGGTCTGGGAGAGTCCCAACACAGAGCTTCCATGTCCCAAAAAGGGACGCACTACCCTCCTACTTGTATGGATGTCTCACCAACCAGGAAGCCTATGGAGCTTCAGTGTCCAGAGCTTTTATTAGAGGTCTTATTATGTAATGGACTCCAGTCCCTATCTCCTGAGATTGATATCATTAGGTGATCATGAGGTGTTATGCAGTGGGTCTTTTTGGCCTAGCCAGCTCCTGTGAGTCACCTCATCACCTCAGTTAACCTGTTAGGTGTGGTCTGGAGTCTTTATGAAGACACTTAAATTCCAAGGTCTTTTAGAGATTGTCTCAGGAACTGAGGACAAAGACCAAATCTTTTGTGTAAATTTAACATAAACCTCACATGTTCTAAATCTAAATAATTCTAAATAACTTATTTTTCTAGGCTGTAAATGTCACCATTTGTGTGCTGTTACCTAGGGTGGGCTTTCCTAAGCTTGCCTGATAAGAATCACTCATTACTTTGGATGTTTACAAAGGAAGGAAGAAAGATATAATGGGAAGAAGACAGAAAAGAAGGACACTGTTTTTCCCGTTGTGTTAGAATCTCCAGGGGATTCTGTGGTAACACTGATTTAGGATTGTAATAATTAAGGCTACTTAACAATGAAAAAAGACCAAAGAAGAATCGATGCATTTGAATTGCGGTGTTGGCAAAGAATATTGAACACACCATGGACTGCCAGAAGAATGAACAAATCTGTCTTGGAGAAAGTACAGCCAGAATGCTCCTTAGAAGTAAGGATGGTGAGACTTTGTCTTGCATACTTTGGACATGTTGTAGGAGGGACCAATCCCTGGAGAAGGACAATCATGTTTGGTAAAGTAGAGGGTCAGTGAAAAACAGGAAGACCTTCAATGAGATGGACTGACACAGTGGCTGCAACAATAGGCTCACATATACCTACTGTATGAGGATGGTGCAGGACTGGGAAAGGTTTTGTTGTTGCACATAGGGTCACTGTAAGTCAGAGGTGACTCGACAGCGCCTAACAACAATGTGCATTAATTATAATTTTACTGGAAAAGGACATGATGTTAAATTAGCAGGTCAGCAAAAATGAGGGAAACCCTCAATGAGATGGATAGATTCAATAACTGCCAACAATGGGCTCAAACATACCAACAGTCATGAAGATGACGCAGCACTGAGCAGTGTTTCATTGTTACACATAAGGTTGCCGTGAGTCAGAGCCGACTCAATGGCAACTAACAATGATTATAATTTGATCTCGATTTAATCACAGGCTAAAAACATTATTCAAAGCCATGTATTTTGTATCCACCTAAATAGAAGAATCATATTTAAAACTAAATGAGCCCATTAGCGTCACCTGATTTTCAAACCTATTTAGCTGCGGAATCATTCTTCCATCCCTGTCTTAGTCATCTAATGCTGCTCTAACAGAAATACCACGAGTGGATGGCTTTAACAAAGAGTTTATTCTCTCACAGTCCAGTAGGCTAGAAGTCCAAATTCAGGGCGCTGGCTCCAGGGGAAGGCTTTCTCTCTCTGTTGGCTCTAGAGGAAGGTCCTTGTGATGCATCAGTATTCCTATGGTCTGCGAGCATCTCAGCGCAGGAACCTCAGGTCCAAAGGACGTGCTCTGCTCCCGGCACTGCTTTCTTGGTGGTATGAGGTCCCCATGTCTCTCTGCTCACTTCTCTTATATCTCAAAAGAGATTGGCTTAAGACACTATCTAGTAGGTCTCATCAATATAACTGCCACTAATCCATCAATTACATCATAGTGATAGGATATACAACACCTAGGGAAATCACATCAGATGACAAAATGGTAGACAATCATACAATACTGGGAATCATGACCTAGCCAAGTTGACATATTTTTGGAGGACATAGTTCAATCCATGACAACCCCTTAGCCCCCAAAGAAAGCACAGATGATAAATGGCAGATGAAAGAGGTGCTGCTTTGAGCCAAGGGAGGATGAGTGCTCTCTGCTTGGCCTTTCTTTGCCAAGCAACAAAACCAGAGGCATCGTTTAAAAAATACAGAGCTTGGCAGTCCACTGTTTGGAAAACCTCAATCTGTTCAACCTTATTAGGAATCCAAGAAATGCAAAGTAAAATGAGATCTCACTTTAAAACTATTACATTAAGAAAGATTAGTTATCACCAGAATGATACCAATGCTGGTGAGGGTAGGGATAAAAGTGGAACCTTCATTCGTGCTAATGAATTGTAGACTGGTGCAGCCATCCTGAAGGAGCCCTGGCGGTGCAGCGGTTAGGCACTGGGCTACTTACGAAAGGTCAGTGGTTCGAAGCTACCAGCCCACTCCAAGGGAGAAAGATGTAGCAGGTCTGTTTCCATAAAGATTACAGCCTTGGAAACCCTACAGAGGAGTTCTGCTCTGTCCTATAGGGTTGCTGTGAGTCAGAATCGACTCATGGCAATGGGTTTGGTTTTGGTTTTTGCAGCCATCCTGGAAGGCAACCTGACAGAACTGGGTAAAATTAAATATTTACTTACCTGGGACTCCTGACATACCCCCGTGGAACTCATGAAAAGTCAACAAAGGAATTATGTACAAAGATTTTGAAATAACAGAGGAATTGCTGGGAACCAACCCCTCACTACAGAAATCGATTAATAAAATGTGGTGGCTGCACATTGGGAAATACTATACAATCATCAGAATAAGTTACTACAGGTATGTACTGCGAGAGAAATAGACCTTAATAACAGTGTTGTGTGAAAAGAGAAACAGAACATGCTCTAGAGTATAAATCTGTTCATTTAGACACACAGACAACAGGATTTATTTTTCTACATATCTGAATGTATCAGAATGGTTTCCCATAGGAAAAGGGCAGAAATAGTTGTAGTCTGGAGGTGAACTATAACAGTGGTGGATAAGATAAATGCCTGTATTTATTGGGGTTGACGTGAGAAGCAAATAATACAACATATATAAAAGCACCTTCAAAAAATAGAAATTGTTATACACAAGGAAGATATTATATCAGAAATCTTAATAGTGAAAAAGAATCACTGACCAAAAAGATTTGGGGCAGACTTTGCTTGGTCTTATTCACAGGAGGAAATTTTGAGAGAAAATAGGGAATTTGTAATGTCTGTGAAAACATTTTTATTTTAAGCTCAATGTGTCACTTGGCGGAATGTTTTTTTCAAACTTTTACACTTTGATCTAATGGAAAACAAGTGTGTTTTCATTTAATAAACACAATGAAATAAAATAAACAAGGTGTTAGAGCATTTCTAAGTTTCTGGCTTTTTTCTTAAGTTCAAAGTCCAGACTCAGAAATAAATAGAAAAAAGTAGTAACTGCACATATTATACCTCAGTTCAATCATATTTTCAGATTCGCTTGATAAACTAAGAGACGGAGAGTGATAAATAATAAAATGTGTTAAGAGCATTAAATACGAATATTTAATAAGTTTTTATGGCTGAAGTTCACCGGCATTTTGGATTTTCTGAGGGCACTTTGGCTATTCTGCCGATTTGTTTTGTAGAAGCCTGGTGTTTTAAGAGTCAGACCTATCAGTGGTGTCTACTGCTTAGCAAATATTGCATTTCTGAAAGCTATTTTGTTTTCTGAGTTACCTGATAGATTTTAACTATTATAAATAGAAAACACAGCTTATTTTTTAGGATAGCTCTTTACGCTTTCCTTCCATTTTCTTGGGTGCCCAAATGGTTCCTAGGGTTCACTCCATTTGGCAGATTCATAGGGAAAGGTGGTGCATTTTCTGTTCTTTCATTCCTTGGGGTGCAGTACAGTTTTTGTGGCCAATACCAGCCTTTTAATTAGTTGTCCCTTCCTTCTTACTACTTTTGTTGTATGATGAGGGACCATTAATCATTTCTGTTACATCTTTGGGCCAACTCCCCAGTAGCATTAAGTATTGCCTTGATCAGTACAAGAATTAGTTCGTAAGAGAAAAAGTACAGATGATTAATATAAAAACAAACAAAATCTCAAGCAATTTAAAAAATTGATGCAATTTTTTATTTATCAAACTGGAAAAAATTAAAGTTTTAACTTTGTCTCCTTTTGGAGATTAGTGGTGTCGTGATTTTTATAAAAACGTTGGCTATGTTTTACTGTCTTGAACTTAAACTTCACCCACTAAAACAGTCCCTATCAAAGTTTTGAATATGTTTCCCTTTTTAAACTCTAGAAAAATCTAGGAAATCCTGTCTTTGGTGAGGCAGCATCTGAGGTTCAGTAATTTCTTCACTTTCATGTTTAATTTTCTTCTGTTAAATTCAAATAAAAATAAATATTTTTTGTAAATAATGAAGGATTCTTTGTGTTGGCAGGGCGGGCGTATGATTCATACTCTGTAGCCATTTAAAAATCAGAGTTTCATGGCATGTTTGTGACATGACATGAAGTGAAAAATGCAGCACACAAACCGTACAAACAATACGATCCCAATTTTGAAACATATATGTTATGTACACTAACTTACAGAAGATACTTTTTTTCGTCTCTTGAAAAGACTTTTAAATAACTTCTAAATTATCATCTGGCAACATCAGTCTCCTTTAATTAACATGCACATTTCTTTTTGGAGGACACATTCAATCCATAACAGATACTGTGGGTATCTTGCCCATAGCGTTTGGGCCATACCACTTCAGTGTATGCCTCCTGACTTCCAGCTATAAGTATCGGCATCTGTTTGCCTGCAGGTTGTTCAGAAGCCAGGGAGGGCTCCTCTATCTACCAGAAGTGCTAGGGAATTACAGGTAGTCCCCAACTTACAAAGTATTCACATTACAATAAACCACAACTCATGACTTTTTTTTCTTATCGTTAGTAATATGTACTACATACAATGTTGCACTTAATTCGCTGATGTTAGCATATCTGTAAGTTTATATATAATATTTCCAACCCCCAGAGACATATATCAGATTTATGAAGATACTGATAATAAAAAGGCAATAATAATCAAAACAAAATAGTATTCGACTTATGTCAGAACTGACTTACGTCATCTAAACGGAACCTTGTTGTAAGTCGGGGACTACCTGTATGTAGTACCATCTTCCCAGATTAGCCTTTAACCAAAGTCCTATCCCCTCAGGTGTGATGAGTCTGAGGTATGCATTCTACACCTTTCCCAGAGCTTCCCCACAGCAATTAAGGTTCAGCAGCCTATAGTGTTAACCAGCTTGATCAAAAAAAAAAAAGCAAACCCAAACCCATCGCTAATTCCGACTCACAGTGACCCTATAGGAAAGAGTAGAACTGCTCCATAGGGTTTCCAAGGCTGTTAATCTTTACGGAAGCAGACTGCCACATCTTTCTCCCGTGGAGCAGTTGGTGGGTTCTAACCACTGATCTATCACTTAGCATCTGAGTACTTAATCGCTGCGTCACCAGGGCTCCTCTAACCAGCTTGATAGCACACCTTGTACTGACTGCCCGCCCCTCCCAGTCTTATTTCCCCACTCTACTATCCGTGTTGTCTACACCTCCCAAATAAACCACCTGCACCAGAATCCTTGTCTCAAGGTCTGCTTCTGACACCATGCATAACAACTCCGTGTTTAAAAGCTGATTGGTTACCTGAAATGCATATTTGATGTGGAAGAGTAACGTGTCAACTATGCATCAAAAACATATAAAAAAGAAGATACCCTTTTCAAAGTTTAAGTCTTTATCACTAGTATCATGATATAAGGCAATTAACCAAACTGTTTCTACTTAGGAAATAGACAACTCTTCCATCTGCTATTATATCAAGTCTTTATTAAGAAATAAAGTGCTCAGTATTACACATTAATGGAATTCTCGATTGTCGAGAAAGACTTTCATATGTAACATCTTCTTAGTAATACTAATGCAGAGGAGAAGATGGTAGGGAATTCTCCATGACTAAAGAAGAAAAAAAAATGTACCTTGTGGGTAAAAAGTAAGAGTTCTGCAAAGTTTTACATGTGAAATGACAAAGAGTATAATAATAAGCATCATAAAAAGACTTTCTAGTGACCATAATTGATATATGGCACATGGTCAACACACATGGATACCACATAATGGCTGCACTTCAAATTGAAGTTTGTTTATACGTAACAACATGGTACACACACATAAATATGTACACTCAATATCCCTGGAATGCAAACTTCAGTACCTAGTAATAAAGAACTTTGTGTAGCATATTCAAAAGAAAGTGAGGATGGAGATGAAGCTGTGGGGAATAACTGTTTAAAAAGAACCCAATGTGTTTCACTAGAAGCCAGCCTAGAAAGACCTGCTTGCGTATGTTTTTACTGAAGAGTTGACTGGCACGTTCTACCAGTTAAATGAACAACCTGCAAATTTTAAATATAGCAATAAAAACAAAGGCCTCTCTTCTATTGGTTCTCCAAGTGAAGGTTATTCACCAACACTGCATTCTCTTGCTTGTCCCATCAGCTCTCAAGAGATCACCATACTCAACCTTCTTGAAAAACAAGATTTCCATTTTTTATTGGGAAATAGATTTTTTTCTCCCACAAATTTGGTGAGACACTTCCCTGATGGAAAACATACTGCTACAAACTCGAACTTTGGCTAAATTCTGATAATGGATGAACTTTCACTACCAAAACTTCCTTTTCATTAAACTGAGCTCCATTTAGATTGTAAATCTCAGTTCTGAAATA
This sequence comes from Trichechus manatus latirostris, assembly GCF_000243295.1. Taxonomy (NCBI): domain Eukaryota; kingdom Metazoa; phylum Chordata; class Mammalia; order Sirenia; family Trichechidae; genus Trichechus; species Trichechus manatus. Next base: position 1,031,561 of record NW_004444222.1, read on the forward strand.
CAAATCAAGAATATTTGAATTCTACATTCTTAAATCATAATAAAACTTTAGTTTTAAAATACTTTGATGTGAATTTAAAAACTTCTTTTAAAACTTCAAGATGAACATATTCACCGAGTTAAAACTTTTAATGCATACTAAAAATTTAGGAAGTTGGTCTTATTAGATTAGTTGTAACATTAAAACTCAGTAGAAAATGAGTTAAGCCACATGGGAAAGAGAAATATATGGATAAATCTTTATACCAAACTAATCAAAAACTGTTGCCATCGAGTCGCTTCCAACTCATAG
>NW_004444222.1:1032718-1034945 GCF_000243295.1 Trichechus manatus latirostris
TGTACTTGTTATGGCAATTCGGGACTGCCACCTTCTCATCTAATAGGGACACACATACTAATACACCTTCTACATGTGGATATTGGAACTCCCATTTCCACCTCCACCTTCTATGCCTTCTGTAGACTGGGAGGAAGGAGGGCGAGAGTTTCTCGGGCGAGGCTGACCATTTAGTCCCACTGGCGTGCCCAAACCATGACTTATTTGGGAAGCTGCATCATCAGATTCCCAGCGTTCCAATTCTTCCCGCACTAGTCGTTCCATCTGTTCCCTGTGGATTTCACTGTCACGACCCAGTCTTTCATCCTAATAGGAAAAAGAAACCAGGATGTTAGGAGTAGGGTGGTGGACATGCTTGTACTTAGAAATTGCCTTAGGAAACCTGGGGGTCAAAAAATCTGTAATTAGGTAAGGCTGGAGATTTACAGCATATAATAGCAATTCTCAGAATCACTGGAGTACATTTCCAGTGTAAGGCAGGACCATGAGAGTGTGTGTGGAGTATTAAGAGAGATTATTGATCTGCAATGATCTCCAGTTAAGGAGAAAGATAAACTTCTCTGATTAAGGGTTACAAAATATGACTACCCTGATATTTTATAGAATCAGAAAGTGCTTTTCTTTCAGACTGAAAAAAAAAAACAAAAAAATTGAAAATGAAAATAACCCTGAATTTATGTAAATAACTAATGCTTTTACTCTTCTTCAATAATTCAAATTGAAAACAGTTTCATTAACCATGTTATTAGCAATACACACCTTGTTCATTGGTCGGCGTTTTCAAGCCCAGGACCACTTACCTCAGCCACCCCATCCAGCAGCCTCCCCAGCACCTCCCTCCTCTTCAGTTTGGCCCGCTCCATGATCTCCAGCTTCACAATCACAGCGTCGATCTTGGACACGATGCTGCCAATGGAGTGTTCCATTCGGTCCACTCGTCTCACCAGGCTGCAGGAAACCATAGTTGAGAGGGGCAAAGCCACCTGTGGCGCCACCTTTCAGCCTAGTTAGCTTTTCAAACGGAAATGCTATGATTTTTTTCCCTAAAACACTGTGCTAATCTGCAACGCTCTCTAACTAGTCTCAAACTTTAAGATAAACTCTCATACACTTTTACTGGCAATGTTAACTGGCACAACTTTTCTGCAAGTCAACATTGTATCAGAAGTCTTAAAAATGTACGCCTCTGTACTCAGATATCCCATTTCTAGAAAAGTTTCTAAAGGAAATAATTAAGCATATATGTAATTTTTGGCCATTAAGGATATTCACTAGTGTGCTCCTTATTAATAGTGGATCATTGAAAAACGGCTACATTAAACAATCAATAGGAGATTGTTTAAAGAAATTATTGTTCATCTATACAATGAAATTCTAAGAAGACACCAGAAATGATATTGTGACAGAATATTTAGTGAAACAGAAAGATGTTCACAATATATTAAGTAAATAATGCTGTTAGAAAACAGTACACTCACTTATGATCTCATTATTTTGAATAAACAAAGGTCATATAAAATGAATACTCTGAAAACATAAACTGGAGACAATTTCTGGAATGGAGACATGAGGGGCTCTGTGAACTCTTTCCCCATCAAACAACCATAACTGGTAAAAGTTACTAAAATAAGACATAATCATTTAAAATCTCTGAAAAAAATTGTAAGAGCATACAGCAAATAAAGAAGCATTTATCTGGATAAATATTGTATGTTCCCACTTACATGAAATATCCAGAATAGGTAAGTGTATAGAGATCAAAGTTTATTAATGGTTACCAGGAGTGGGTGGGAAGGAGGGAAAAGAAGACACAATGCTTAGGGGACACAGAACTTCTGTTAATGGTGATGGAAAAATTTGGGAATGGTTAGTGGTGATGGCTGAACAGCATGATGAATGCAATTAATGTCCAGAGGTTTTGCCCAGGGGGAGGCAGGCCGTAGGAACAGAGAGCTACAAGTGAACTGACTTTATTTGGAACAAAGTATGGGGAAGAAGTTCAAGCATAAGGGAGTTCTTTAAGAGTGGAGACTGTGGTGGTGAACAGTTAAGAGGTGGTGGTTTGCTTCATGATATCAACAAGTTAAACCATAGACCAGCTAGTTTACCAGACAGAACCAGAAAAAGAGACAGCCAAGAAGAAACTTCCTGGGGTCAGAACAAACCTCAAAGCCTGGCCTCAAAAACTACTCTTGTGGCCAACTCTTCAGACAAAGACTGGACTGGA
>NW_004444222.1:1035407-1067174 GCF_000243295.1 Trichechus manatus latirostris
AGACTTTAAAACAAAAACTGTTATTAGAGATAAAAAGGGACATTTCATAATGATAAAAGGGTCAATTCATTAAGAAGATACAACAATTATAAACATGTACGTACCCAATAACAGAACTCCAAAATACATTACGCAAAACCTGACAGAACTGAAGGGTGATCTAGATAATTCAACAGTAATAGTTGGTGACTTTAATACTCTACTTTTCAAAAATGGATTGAACTAGGCAGATCAACAAGAAAATAGAAGACTTGAACAATATAAACCAACTAGACCTAACAAACATCTATAGAACATTCCACTCAGTAACAGCAGAATATACATTCTTCCCAAGTGCATGTGGAACATTCTCCAGGACAGACTATATGCTACACCATAAAAACATATAAATTGATAAATACATGTAAATGGAGACACAAATACTAAAATGTTAATAATAGACACCTTTGGTTGGTGGAAATATGGGAGTTTTTTTTCCTAGAATTTTTTTTATTGTGGCAAAATATATGTAACATAAAATTTGCCATTTTAACTGTTTTTAAGTGTACAACTCAATGGAATTTATTACATTCGCAGTATTTTGCAACCATCATTTCCCAAATTTTTCAGCACCCCAAACAGCAACTCTGTACCCATTAAACAATAACTATTCATTCTGTGTTTCCCCAGCCCTGGTAACCTCTAATCTACTTTCTGTCTCTATGAATTTGCCTATTCTAGATATTTCATATAAGGGATGTGAGGGAGGGGTCCAACTTCATTCTTTTGCATATGGAAATCCAGTTGTTCCAGCCGTTTGTTGAAGAGACTAGTCTTTCCCCATTAAATGGTCTTGGCACCCTTGTTGAAAATCAATGAGCCAGAGATTTATGGGTAATATGGGAGATTTTAATGTTTTCTTTTACTATTCATTATTTGCTAATTTTCCTATAATGAACATAACACTTTTATAAAGAGAAATAAAAAACAGTAAGTTATAAAAAAGAACTGATGACTCGTAATGGGAAGGTATGAATTGAGAGAGGTGGAGGAAATTGCTTGGTCTCTTGGACTCTTATCAACCCAAATTCTGCCAAATCATTTATACTTACACTTGAAACTCTTCATAAGAAACGCCACTGGAGATGCTTCCTCTCCTTCTAGAACTATGCCCACTGTCTTCATCATCATCTTCCTCAGAGTCGTCCAGGCTTCGTGGGAAACTCCGGCTGCTCATAGGACGTGGTAAAGAGCTGTGATCCAAGTCCAGGTCCTCCTGAAGAACATGAGGTCACCAAGTGAGGAGCGAACAGCGAGGACTCGAGCAAATAGGAAATGCTGTGTGCCATTTACCTAGGATTTCTCTGTGGTTAACACCTGACTGTGATCCCCACACTTTTAAATTTCATAGGCTGGTAAATTTTCAAAACAAATTTTAACAACCAGCAAGGAGTTGTGAGCTTTTTGTTTGGACAAGAAAAAACATTAAAAACACAACAAAGCAGAGAAAAAAGTAAATACAGAAATATCACCTTGTTTTCATAAAGATAGAATTTTAGTAGATTTGAAGCAGGAAGTATATAATCTCTGAATACGAATTTTGACTAACTACAGCCTTGTGAAAAATTTACTCATTATCTTCTTCTTCACTTTTCACTGTGACTGGTGAAACCTTCGTCACCTACCAGGACTGTTCTATGTTCGGCACAGCAGCACGCAGAAACCAGTGTTTCAGACTATCTACTCATGGGAAAGTGGTTTTTGTAAACAACATTCAGCTGTATTCTCTATACCTCAATGTACCATGGATTTTTCTGGTTTAACCATTGATCTTTGAAAGTTAATGTGAAAGCTTGTAATTATTTTTCTGATTATTCAAATATAGTATTTAACTATAAGTACTAATTACTTGAAAAGCAGCCAGTCAGAATAATTTTATATCTTCTGAGAAACTGCTTTTTTTTACCCTCTCATGGACATTGTTGACGACATAACTAATCAGGTTTCTCTTCTCAAGCTGACTACTAGGAAGCTTAGGGCCTAATATGTAGCCCAATCTTAATAAGCTATGTGTTTTACAGAATGCACTTTTTAGCCTCATTCACAGCCCAGTTTTGTATTTTCGTTTTGCTTCATCTTTTTTTTTTTGCGTCTATTCTAACTTATTGCATTTTTACATATTGTTGTATTATATATCCTTTTTGGAATAAGCAGGGGACTAATACATAAATTCATTAAAGGAATCACTAAATGAGTTGGTTTATTTTACTGTCAAACTCCAGCTCAACTGTGCTTTCACAGAACTTAGGACATTGTATTTATATTATCTATATGTCTATCTTTTCCATTAGACTATGGATGGGCTCTGACGTACAGGCAGGGACTCTGCATATGTGCACGCATGTGTACGTGGTGTATATGTGCACAAGAGTGCAAAAGGGAGAGAGAGGAGGACTGATTCTCTCAACAGCGCACCACTTAATATGGTGTTTGATACGTCGTGTGTGCTGAATTGAATCAAGTTGTCCTAATGTGGACCCACCCTCTCTTTTTCCAAGTCGTCTCTCATCTGCTGATGTTCATGTTCGGTCAGTTCTTGGTCTCCATCTTGGTCATACTTTGTGAATATTGCCTCAATCTCAGCATCAGTATGGCCCTTCCTGAAATTATTGAGAGGATACAGATGAACTCATTTGTGTACATGGTCCAACCCAAACACAGAGACATCAAAACGCAGGAAGAAAGGAGACATTGTTGAATGGGGGCAGTCCTCCTCTTACAATATATTCCAGAAAGACACCCGCCTCTGGAAAAGAAGTGTCTCTCCAGGAATACTTGGGCCAAAGATGCCTTTATCACCAACAATTTATCTTTAGAGTCAGGAATTTTCCAGGTCCTCAGGAAATATGATTCTCACCCTTTGAGATCTTGTCGAAGTTCATCAAAGTTTAACTTGCCTCCCCCTTGCCGTAGACTTTCTGAAATATCATCCACAGTATTTCTTTTCAATTTCAGTTTGACCAAGGCTTTATGGTAGCCCTATGGAAACAAAAGACTTGGTTTAGTATATTCTCATTCTGCATTTGCTCTATCCATTAACAGTAGTAACTACTGTAAGGCCAGTGACCAGAAGATGAGTTGGTCGCTCAACATGTATGTGTTGAATCAATGAATGAATACACGTATCTTGAGATTTCCATAAAAACTCTCTTGTGGTAGTTATATGGAAACAGGCAGGATCTTTCAATAAATCAAGAAGAACTAAAGGTCTTTTGCTCATATGTATATTCAAGTTTAGGTGACAGAAATAAAAATTTCCATGCAGAGAAACTTGAGTCATGGACTGAACATTTATTTTCTCTGTTATCTCACAGTAAGTAATATCCTTACATATGTTAACTATGTAAAAAAATTCCAAAGAAATATGGATGAGGATATTTCACTAACAAACTTCAATTAGATCTTACTTTGTATGGTAGTGTGGGACTGCAAAAATCACCCAGCAAGCTGAAACCATGCAAAATGATATTATGATCACTGGGAAAACTATGATTGTTCCATGACCTTAAACAATTTCTGTCAAAACATTAAACCCTGCCTGTCAATTATAAATTTATAAAGAAATTTTAAAAAAGCAAAACTAATACTTATTTAGAACACTGAAATTTAAAACATTATAAACATTGAGAACTAACATGTTTTATTTCTTTGTAAAAAACTTATCAGCTGTAGTTTGAACAGTTCTTGCCTTCTTCTTATCATATAACCTGATACGGAGTGAGCATCTTTTCTCTTCCTTGGCTAATTGTCACACTCCTTTCTGTTTAGATAAACTTCTAACATTTTAGCCTTCGCACTTTCAATGTTGTGAATTATCTCTGAGAGTTGCTTTAATGTGAAGTATTTTTTCCCATGGAAGTTCCTGTAATGTGAAGCCTTTTGAATCACTTCCTCTGAGATACTACCATCCTTTACATCACAGTCAATCCTCATGTGTGTTCGTAAGTTTACCTTCACTAAGTTCCTCTGGCTGCCTATCCTGATTTATTGAGAGTCTGTCAAACAGCAATGGGTCAACATTCTCAGTCATCTGTATCTTCTATAATTACATTTACATTCAATTTGAATGTCACTTCTAGTGTTATCACTTTAGGAATACTGGTGGCACAGTGGTTAAGCGCTCATCTGCTAAGCAAGAGGTCAGGGGTTTGAACCCACCAGCCGCTCCATGGGAGAAAGATGTGGCAGTCTGCTTCCGTAAAGACTTTAGCCTTGGAAACCCTGTGGGGCAGTTCTACTCTGTCCTATAGGGTTGTTGAATTGGAATCTACTCGATGGCAATGGTTTTTTTTGGACGGGTTACCATTTTGTGTTTCTTTGCTATATGTTCATCTTTGCTGGCTAATTTCTCTCTTTTAATTATACATTTTTGTAAACTGTCAGTGTGGGTTTAACACTAGGAGACAAGCAGGCAACACAACTACATGCTTTGCTATTTGTGTATGAACTGGATAATGTGTGCAATGAGCAATCACCAGCAGACTTTGAAGTGATGTGACTGATCACTGGTCACACCATGCATCTGCTATTTATGTAATGATCTGTGGACTGAAGAGCTAGCAGTGAAGTTTGTACTTGATACTATTACCCACAGTTAATATACTGTAATAACTGAAACCTGAACCATGTTGCCTGGGAACTGGTATTACTTCAGTAAACCATGGTAATCAAAGCATGTGCATATCAGAACTGTGAAAAGTGAAGACCGGCTGTATACACACTGGAGATTTCCTAAAATGTAACTGACTGTTATGCAGAATTCAGGATAACATGATCGACTCAATGGCAACAGGTTTGGTTTTTGGTTTTTTAGATTCCGTCTCAGGGAATTTGTTTTAACAAGCTGAAGTGCTTGATTCATGATTCAAAGACAACAGACAGCAGTCCCATGGCCTGAACCAATAGAAAAATGTTATACTTATGGAGCCACTGTATCTTAACAAAACGATGTTTGGGAACAAGCTGTGTACTTTAAATGTAGTTATTTGTTGTTGTATAGTTTTATACTTGAAACCAAATAAAGAAATCACATTGAGAAGATCAAAGCTGCCCCAATTTCCTGTCCTGCCCTTCCATTTAACAACTATTTCCTGAGAAGGTGCATCAGTAAAAGTTCTCACGCCCCTAGGCTACGGCCTGAGTCCCTGTACCTTTTCCTTTAATTATTTTAAACTTTCCTTGGAAGGGCACGGTTAAGAGGTGAACGACCAAGTATTTTCCCCTCAAATTTTTTCTTTTCTTTTTAATGGTTTTTGAAGTAGAAGAGGTTGGAGGGTCTTTATATAATCTTCTCTTCCACTTTATTTTGAACTCTGGATCTCTAAGTGAAAGTCAACTAGAGGAGGTGTCAAGACAAATAAAGGACATGAAGCCGCAGTTCTGCTCTTTAAGAGTCAAGAGATTACCAGACATTTAATTCCAGAGATGGAAAGGATTCCCAGAATTTAAGTCCTAGGTAGGTGTATCCATCAAGGATCCAAGAGAGAGTATATTTAAACTATTCCTGAAAGAGAGCAATCTCTTCTCTATTTTGAACAATTTCAATGGATCGATGTTGATTTGGAAATCTGGCCAAAACAATGCTTATTTTATGTAGGAAATAAAACAATTTTTGAGAATTAAGGCTTTCATACCTTTCTGATAAGATCTGAGAGTTCCATTTGAGCTTTTTGCTGGGCCAAATCAGATTTAACTTCAGAGTAAGTATCATTGATGATGGCCAAAAACATATTCTGTTAGTAAATCAAAGAAACACAGAGATTAAAAAAAGGAATTTAAATATAATTTGCAAACATCAATCCAAAAATCTGGCACGTCTTTTTGCTTACCTTTTCTATAATTTGCTATCATCCCTTTGGGAAAATTATTTCCTCCATGAAATCAAATCAAAGGAAAATACAATATATATTCTTACTTATCATTACAAAACCACATACTGAGATACATTTCGCAAACAGGGACAAGAATGAAACACAACAAAATATTAATGCACCTATGAGTGGTGGGATTATTTTATTCTTTCCATCCATTTTTCTACATTTTTTACAGTTCACATAAATTACTATAGGTGTAGAACTCTAAAAAGCTCTTCAAATTTCAATAGGCAAAATGGACAAGTGGAATTCTATGCTTATTCCAAATATTATTATACAAGAATATTTAAGATTTACAGAGCATATTTCAAAGAACTGAAAAGACCTTTGCAAAAATCTTCATTGTGCTTAAAATGCTCTCAAAATAATTAATAGGAATACAGTCAGGTCTTCTAGGAAAAGAGTCAAGAAAAACTTGGTGGAAAAGACAGACTTTGAAGTCAGAAACTTGGGTTTCAGTCTTGGCACTGCCAACACTATGCTAATCTTTCTAAGCTTCAGTTTAAATTCTATTGATTTATTTTTACATTTACATAATAGGAAAATAATAGGCTTATTATAATTATAAATAATGGTGAGGATTAATATGATAATCTATATAAAATGCTTAAGACAAGGCCTGATGCATGGGAAGTGCCACATAACTTATAATTATTACTCAGTAGTGGTTAGTTTCTTTTCCTTTCCCCCTTCCGAATGGTTTCTATTTCTAACATGGTTTGTATTTCCAAGAGACTTTCTTGAAGCACCACATCCAACAGATCAGGTCTCTCTTCTACATGCCCTTCCTCTGTCTTTCCTTTCAGCACATAACTATGGTTTATAACTATATAGTTAGGTATCTGAGCACTACAAGGAGCCCTGGTGGCACACTGATTAAAGTGCTCAGCTGCTAACTGAAAGGTTGGTGGTTCAAACCCACCAGCTGCTATGCAGGAGAAAAAATGTGGCGGTCTGCTTCCATAAAGGTTACAGCCTTAGAAACCCTACAAGGCACTTTTACTCTCTCCTACAAGGTCACTGTGAGTTGCAGTCAACTTGATGGCAGTGGGTTTTTGAGTGTTCTGTCTTCCCCTATGTATGTGGAATCTTAATGAGGGCAGGGTTGGTCTCTCTTTTCCTTCCCATTGTATCCCCAGTATCTAGCACATTACCTGGAATAAGAGCAACTCAGCAAATAGTTATTGACTGACTGAATGAATGAACAAATGCAGGCTCTATTATTTTAATGGGTTAGGCACTGAATCTTTATGAATGAAGGAGGAATGCTATTTAAGATTCTGTAGCAGAAACGAGAATAGAATATACAATACATTAAAGTCCCTGGTCTAATGCTCAATTCCAAGAGCAGATAATTGCAGTCGGAGTAACACTTCCAACCTTCCTCCCAACCCACGCAATCAGAGTTCTATTTTTGCTTCCAAATGGCTGTTAACTAATGCCTGCAAATATCTTAGCTGAAATGGGTTAAAGTATGGATCCTCTGAGAAGGTTTTGAAAATTAGAAAGTGGCTGAGAAAGGCTCTTGAAGGTGTGGGGATTTGAAGTTCACCCTCCTCCTCTTCATCCTGTCTCAGAAGGTGCACTTAATTGCCAGACTGGGGTCTGCACTAGGAGGTCTTTCCCTGTTGATGATGGGACCTTTGCTTTCCTGCTGAGCTAGGCCATTTCACACCACAGAGGCTTCTAGGTAAGCAGGGGCAATTAACACCTGGCAGTCATCAGGGAAAGGTGGCCAGCCCTGCACTCAGCTTGGCTTTTTCTTATAAGAAAGATCTGTATCAACAATAGTTTAGCTTAATTAATAAAGAACGTCTGCCTTGAACATTGTGCTCTTTTAAAAAACTATCCGCACGGGATCAAACTGACAACAGCAACTTGAAAGGTTGGACAGGAAGTTTAGGGGGCAGTGAGTTTATTAATGCTGGTGGAATGATTTGGAAAAGGAGGGTAAAAATGGTTGAACAACTTGAAGAATGTAATCAATGTCACTGAACTGTACCTGTAGAAATTGCTGAATTGGTGTGTGTTGTGCTGTGTATATTTTCAACAACAACAACTAAATAAAATATTTTAAAAGAAAAGAAAGGTTTGTATCAACAGTAGCCTTTTCTCTCTTTTTGAGAAACGAAGGGATGGTAACTCCTTTTTGTGCGGTGGTATAAAAAATTACTTTCACATAAAAAAACAAAAACTAAGAGCTCCTTTTCTTGGTTCTGGTAATTGACCTGATAAAATAATTGAATAATCTAGGTCTTGCCTACTAAATGACAATTAAATGAGTCTACATTTAAGCATTTCCACCTGTGGCCTGAGGGAAACCAAAGGGTCAGCTCCAGAACTCTCACTCCCTGGTTTCTGCTTTCTCAGTAGAGATTCAGGTGCTCCAGAATCTAAAGAACTACTAATGTAGCAAAGGCTTACTTTTCCCCTCTATTTTTTTCTTTAATATATGACAGGAAACAGAAACTCAAGAGGCTTACATTTAAAAACTAGCCATGATACCTGCATACAAGATACTTAGACAACATTCCTGATCCTTTCAGTTCTTAGTTACAGTAGATCTAATACTCAACCAATACATACTATACACTACACTGAAATTACTGAAAATGTCATCATTCAACCTTATGTAAAGGACCTTTACAAAATCTATTAAAAATGAAAATAATTTTATTTTCTTAAGATGATGGTTCATGTAAGGAAAGTCTTAAATGCTACAGTTTAGATAAAAAATATCCACTGCCTAAGTTAAACTAATGTAATTTAATACTTTCTCAGGGGAACAATGAACATATAAGTGTTAAGATAAAGAATACAATGCCTTTTTTAAAAAATCTTAATTAACTTAGGGGAAAAAATGGTCATTTGTACCAAATAAACAGAATAAAAAAATTTTTTGAAAATAATTTTTTAAAGCAATTTCCATTCGTTGTTAGATTTAGTTTTAAATTTAATATTTGAATATCCTTTGCAGGCAATCTCTAGATGTGTGAAGTCTGAGTAAGTTAAAACAGATCTCAATCTGACAAGCAATACTTCACTCAAATAATACTCTTGACATCCTGAATATACTTTTTTCTGCTCTGTCAGTTCTTATTGTTTAAAAAGAAAAAAAGAAAGAAATGTCAAGTCATGCTAGCAAGTGACTATGAAAGTGCTGACATTTGTGTTAAAAAAGCACGTAAGCATATTCTACTTTTTAGACAAGTCAGCATTTTGGGTAACTAAAGTGGCATTGGATCTCATTTGTTGGCACTGATTAGACACATATATATGGGTAAATGAAAGACCATGGAAAAGGTACTTGGTTAAGACTTAAAACTTAATCAATGAAAAGGAAAATAAAGTTACGTTTTCCAGCACCTACATTTTTCCTACTTCCTGAATCTTTATTCAAAAATGATTGGGCACACAGCAGGAAAGAAAAGAGAAGACGGCGATTTATGAACATAAAGTTTAAATCCCCTCACTATAAACAAAAATGTACATACCAAAAGAACGAAGAACATAAAGAACACAAAAGTAGTGAAATAAATTGGTCCCAAAACTCGATTAGCTTCTTCAATCTCTGCAAAGTTGATATCGCCCAAAATGATACGGAACTGAGTGAAGCTATAAGAACAAAACAAAACACCAAAATACAAAAACAAAGAATGTCCAGCAGTTGATGTAACATTTCCTAAAGATGATTTCACACTCGAGAATCTTTTTAGCAGTGTAGATAGCTGCCAAATAATAGAAAATTGTCAATCCTTTCGGGAAACTCCTGCTAGTTATATAAATTGAAACCTTCTGAAATAAAAATAATATACTTTCATGCTAAATATGTTACTTTCACTTGGCAAAGAAGAAAACATAATTAAATTATATGAAGTTCCTATCTGATGACCTATAAAGCAATTGGCTATAAGAATTCAATACATAATCTGGATAAAACATTGTTACTCTAAATTTTTACAATGATCACCCTGGGTCTGAATTTAAAATCTCTTAGTCAAAATTGTATGTCTTCAAAGACTCAATGTGAGGCTCACATGTACTCAAAGTGGGGTCAAAGTGGCCAGCTGACTTTAATCAAACAGCAACATTAGGAATCTTCCATGCACAAAGCCCTATTAACTTCCATTATTGTGTTCTTCTCCTTTCCTAATAACTCCTTGCTAAATCGCATGGAAATCTGGTACTGGCTACTTTTTTCTGCTTTTAATATCATATTTGGGAACTTTGACAAAAGAAGACTAAAAATTCCTGTACTGGTCTGAGTTTCTCCTAGAATATTAGAAATACCATTTTTTCCCCTTAGAGCATAACTTGAAGTTCAACATATATGGTAACAATATTCAATAGGAATAAAAATATAGACGAATGGCCTTTTAAAAGCTACCATGTGCATGTGGTGCTAAAATGACCTCGATCTTCGGAATACTGTTGGTTTCTGAAGGTTGTTCTACTATTTCATACTACTTTAGGGCTGCTATATTAAGCATCAGCATTTTAGAATATATTGTCTTATCTGCATCAAGAGGTCAATGTTTCTGGGAAAGGTAATTAATTTTTAGTTTAAACAAATTTTTTAAACACTTGGTAGTCAAATAGTCATGAAGACTTCTTTATCTTTGACAGGGCACTGACATCTCTGATTACATTTTTCTTCTGAATTTTATATATACTTACATACACTCTTGGAAAGTACTGAAGTCATCAACCTGAGTGCCAAAGACAAGGTATGCCAACTGAGCGTAAGCTAAGAAAATGATGAAGAACATGATAGCGAAGCCAAAGAGGTCTTTGGCACACCGAGACATGGTCGTAGAGAGCTGGCTCATGGTCCTGTTAAAGTTGATGAATTTGAAGAGCTATAAAAGAAAGGGAAGAAATTGTTTGTTTGTTTTACTTTCCTCAAACCCAGGAACTTCTATTTTCTTGTTCGAAAAGTACTTGTGGAGTGTCTACCATGTGCAAGGCATTGTTCTTAGAAATTCCTGCTCTTATGCTGCTTACATTTCACATGATTATTAAAATATAATGAAAACAGGTTAATTAAAATGACTAGTGACATTCCCCTCAAAAAAAAAAAATTACAGTAAAAGAAAGACAGGGGGAAAAAAATCCTCCAAAATGAAAACTAAGTAAAAAATCAGGAAATACTTATTGCATATTAACACTGCCATTTATTGCGCGCCAACTATTGCCAGGCACCATGGTGAGGGCTTTATGTGTACTGTCTTTGCAATGACTGGAATATTGGTATTCTATCTCCAGGAGTCTTATCGAAGCTTGGAGGCAGAATTTGAACCCAGTTTTATCTGACTCCAAAGCCACATGGGAGTGTTTTTGTAGAAAAGGCATCGAGGATGCCTGCCTAGGTTGTGCAGTTCACAACCCAGAGGCCATCACAACTTGTACAGCTCTAGGTGGAAACCTTGGTGAAGGGATACATTAGAAGTATGCGTCACAATCTCCCCCTTAAAGAATCTCAATGGCAAAGTTTTGGAGACAAGATATTTATCAGGGAATCATGAACTAAAAACACACAGCCTGAGGCATACACTGGAAGGAACTCTAGAATTTTACTTAAAGGCCTCTTATAAATTAATGTTTCTGGCCTCAACAAATCTCTCTTTTGAGGGTTGTAATCACATTTCTTGATACAATTCTTATCACTTTGAGACCTTGATTATTATTACTATTTTATGATAAAGATTTGGTACTTTAGTGATAGTTTCTCCTGAGTACACATTTAGTTGAAAAAACAGGATGAGAAATAGCAAGATGAGGTCTGTGCCCTCTGATCAATCTCAGGTTTTCCAGGTGTGAACACCTGGTGAGTACCTGTGGTGCATACCCTCTAGAATGGTGGTGAGTTCCCTCTAGAACAGTGCTGTTCAACAAAACTTTCTGTGAGGATAAAAATGTTCTATATTTGCACTGTCCAATATAGTAGCCACTAGTCACGTGAATATTAAGCATGCAAAAAGTGACTAGCGCACTTGAGGAATTGAATTTTTAATTGGATTAATTATTAATTAAATTTAAGTAGCCACACGTGGCTAGTAGCTACTGTTCCGAAGCAGTCATAGAAGCTGAGCTGGTGACAGGTTGGAAGCTGCCTCAGAATTACTGAAATTTCCTGCATCTCCAGAATTGAGGCTCATGGTACACGAAATGCCCTAACCTTTCACATACATAGAAAGGCACAATATGCCTTGGGAAAAGAAGGAAATGAGTGATTAAGGAAGGAACTACGCAGAAGAGGAGTCTGTCCCAATCTCAATTCCAGGTAAAGATACCCTATGGCCTTCACCTGGAAAAGAGAGAGCCTTCCAGTAAGCATTTCCAAGCATAGCATCTCTTCCACTGCTCCATCTGGTTCTTCCTCCTCTTTTTACTTAGTTCCTTATTCTTCACCTGGTCACCCCATGTCAGGTAAAACTTGGACCTGTCCCCGTGTCAGAGCAGCCTGGAGCCGTAGGCCCAGCTGACATAATGAAAAGGCCTCTTATGCATTTTCTAAATGACACCTATAAGGACAGGTCTTGCAACAATGCGGACAGCAGGAGAAACAGAATCATTCGCAGTGAGATGAACGATCACATGAGCCCCAGTATGCTACTTTACATATAAAATATGGAGCAGCTTTGGATGGCCACTTGAATTTGGCCACAAAGGCAAATTCAAGTTCTCCAACATTTTCTATGACTCATGTTAATAAAGAGAAGAAAAATATTCTAAAAAAGCCAAAACATGAAATTTATAAATTACCTTAATCCAAACAAAAAATACAGTGACAGCAGCTACATTGTTGAACTGTATTTGCCAGTACGCCAGATGTTCAAAGTTAGGGAAAGTATTCTGATCTTCCAAAAACTCCATCAGCACCTCTACACTTGAAATTCTATATATGTTAATTCCTATAGCTACCACTGATAGCTGAAAAACAGAAAGATTTATATTTCATTACAATGTATTACAAATCTGTAACTTACCTTAGCTAGTTTATTTTTCTTTACCAGTATATAAATTCTAGGGCTCACCATTATTCCAACCCAATAGCATTCATAAAAGTCACTTGCACAATGGAGAGTGCTTAGCCTTGCCACTAAATAAGCAAAACAATATATTGCTTGCACTTTCTGAATCAGGAATAGAAATCCAATGAGTGTGATGATGCTGTAACAAAATCAAGCTCAAACAAGAACACCTTCCTTTTTTTCTGCCACTCTCACTTAAGTCACTTTCTACCCTTCCGCTTTCTCAGGCTCATCTTAATTTGTGTTTTTTATTTATTCTCTGCTTTCTCTTCATTTTCCAATTTCCAGTCTTCCATTGTTTGATTTATTCAACAAATACAGAGTGGATGCCTATGTACATAGCACTATGCTGGCGCTAAGAGGAATAAATGGAAGTAAAACATACAACCCGTCCTCAAGAAACTTATATACTCTGTTAAAGACCAGATAAATACACAAAGTTAAATGATACCAAAAACTTAAGAGTTGGCATAAGGTGAGGGGTGAAACGAGACATATTAAAAATGAGTACTCGTAAGAGGGAAGAATGAACTTAGTCTTAAAAGATGGCACGAGAGATGGACAGAAAGGGGTCGAGAAAGAATATAAGCGGGAATATATGAAAGCCAAGGGCTTTTCCCCTTTCTCATTGCTAAGTCTTATCTCATGACCATAACTTTCACATCTGCTTTGGTTTGGGCTATAAAACAAAATCTGAGGGGAATACGGGCCCCTACTTTGCATCCATCACCACTGGACTAAGATGTATTTATGTGGAAAGTATTAAGGTTACTTAACAACCTTGCCGTCACGTGGGGTCTGATTCCACAGTAACTGGGCTGTGGCTGGTCCTGCAACCTTTGCTGTTCATTCTCCCTCTCCTCACAGGTGAAAGCCAGAGACCACTTCACTAGCCCTTCCCAAGCTGTCTGTCCAGATCATGGCCAGGTTATCATCACAGCAATGGCCCGCATGGCTGCTGATCCCAGCTGAGCTGCCATTCAGAGCAACTTCCTTTTCCTCTCTGAAGGATTTCCAGAACTGATCTTATATTTTCATGCTGGTGACAGGATTATCTGTTTTGAGCTCTCTAGAACACACTGAAAATGTTTTTCCACAAGGATTTAGCTGAAAGGGAGGGAGAAGCTGAATTGGTTGGCTGCATGAACCCACAATAGCTCTTTCTTCAACTCTCCTTAAGTACAATTTGCTACTCTGGCATTTCCCCAATCTAGATGTTTTCACTCTGCACAGGAAAAATGTTTATAAAAATACAGACTATATAGTCATTTACACATTTTTTTCCCACTGCCATTGAGTCGATTCTGACTCATAGTGATCCCATGTGTTACAGAGTAGAACTGAGCTCCATAGGGTTTTTTTTAGCTGTAATCTTTATAGAACCAGGCCCTTCTTCCATGGTGCTGCTGGGTGGGTTTGAACCATTAACCTTTCGGTTAGTAGCTGAAAGCAAACTGTTTGTGGCACCCAAGGACCATTTATACAACATTAATATCACATTAACACACTAGATTTTCTTGAGACTTTAAAATATGGAATGAGGGAAAAGAGATAAAGAAAGAGATTTTGCGAGCATTTGAGTTCCATTATGTCACTCCTAAGTTTTCATCTTTGGAATTCTCATCCCCATCTACAAAGACTTTCTTCCCCTACAGAACATAAGCTTCAGGAAGACAAGAGTTTTGATTGTTTTTTTTTTCACTCCAATATCCTTTATGGCTAGAACAGTGCCCGGTACATAGTAGGTGCTCAGAAAATATTTGTTGAATAACTGAATCATTTTCATCCTGTGAAACCTTGCAATCAATCAAATTCTCTGAATTTAGACTTATTAGAATTCTTTCAACAATTCTGCTAGTTTTGAAAGACTATTGCTTAGAACAAATGATTAAAGTAAGGACTTCACAGTGTTTATTAGAGAAACAAAAAAGGAAAATAGAAGGAAAAATTGCAAAGTAATTCCAAGATATTGTTATATTTAGGAGACCATTTCAAGTTTCAGGTGAACATAACCAAACGTGGGCCAGATAAGGCCAAAAGCCTTGTGTTATGGATTGAATTGTGTCCCCCAAAAATGTGTATCAACTTGGCTAGGCCATGATTCCCATTACTGTGTTGTTCACCATCCTGTGATCTGATGTGATTTTCTTACGTGTTATAAATCCAGCCTCTCTGATGTTAGTGAGCCAGGATTAGAGGCAGTTGTGTTAATGAGGCAGGACTCGATCTACAGAATTAGGTTGTATCTTGAGTTAATCACTTGAGATATAAAAGAGAGAATCCAGCATAGAAGGGAAGGGACCTCCTACCACCAAGAAAGCAAAGCCAGGCGCAGACCCGGAGTCCCTGCACTGACAAGCTCCCAGACAAGGGGAAGACTGATGACAAAGACCTTCCCCCAGAGCCGACAGAGAGAGAAAGCTTTCCCCTAGAGTTGGCACCCTGAATTCGGACTTCTAGCCTCCTAGGGAGCCCTGGTGGCACAGCGGTTAGTTAAAAGCTCAGCTGCTAATCAAAAGGTTGACAGTTCGAATCAACCAGCCACTCCTTAGAAACCTCCTGTACTATGAGAGAACAAATTTTTCTTTGTTAAAGCCATCCAGCTACTTGTGGTATTTCTGTTATAGCAGCACTAGGTAACTAAGAAACTTTGGCTTAGGTTAGAAGGTCTAGTGGTGAATAGGAAGGACGTGTCTAGTGGTGAGCAGAAAGCATGACCTAACTCTACTTGGTCAGAGAAGGTTCAAAGAGGAAGTGGGATACCAGGAGCCGTTGTTCTTGATAAAAGCACAGTCTGAAATGTCTTGGCAGCACTAAGAATTAAAAAAATAAGAACAATAGCACAGTGAAGCAAGTTTCCAAAGAAATGCTTGCAAATGTGGTGGCTGCTGAGCCAAGGAAACTATCTTCAATTTCCGTGACTTCATCAGCTATTCTTTTCCAGTGGTCTCTAAAGTGGGGACAAAGCAACCCACTGGGGTGTGGGAAGAAAATATCAGAACTTCTATGCAGGTGGTAAGAAGGTTTAAGAATTCTATTTGTATTTATTTTTATCTCAAACATTTAAATTCTATGTATGTGTATAGTATATGTCCAGTATATAAATAAATATGTATATTAGATGTACCAGTATGTGTGTAGTCAAAGTTTCACTGAGAGGTACATGATCAAAAAAGTTGGATACCACTGACTCACCTTTTGTTGGTACTGAAGTTTTTTGTTGTTGGTATTGAAGTTTTTTGGTTAAAAAAATAAAGAAGCCTGTTACTAATAAGCATAAAATCACACTTTTTTGGTTTACCTTTACCCTAAATGACCTAAATATAAGCATATCCATACAAAGCAATAAGCAGGGTTTACATCCTCAGAGTTCCAAACAATAATTATGTTCTAGACTGTTAATGAATATGGACTGCAGTCTGCCATCACTCAGGAGAGAGGTATCTTGAAAAACTATTTCCAGTATCATGGCCTCTCTTGCCTCCTTAAATACCGAAATTCTATTGAAACTGTGCTCATTGTTAATATGTTGAGAATTCTGGATTCGAGGGCATTACCTATAGTAATTGTGCAATGTTACACACCATTCTGAAAGAAGGGATGAGCTTCTAACTGCATCAGGTTAGACGGGTTCCACACTGTATTGCTTCTATAGGAATTTTTACCTTGAGTAAAAGCTAAATCTTTCTGAATTTGTATTAGGTGTATGTATACATGGTTTAAGAGGGAGTGGCACAGTGCTTCAGAGGATTATTTGTGAGGATTAAATCACCTTCTGCGTATGAAAAGCACTTGGAACTGTGCCTAGGACAGAGTAGCTTCTAAAGTATTAGCAATTATTCTTATATTATTGCTGCTATTGCTAATATTGTTATTCTTTTTTATGCCTTAAGTGTTCTTTTACCCACAAAGGAATAAAATATTGTCTATGTCTTATCAACTAACTCTAGTGAGAAAAGACTTGATAACAACTTGATGTAAATGTGTCACAAAGCCCAAACTACTTTTTAAGGGTGAGGTGGGAGAAAGAATAATGGGCATGAAGTGGGATCACAGAAGAGAGAACACTAATAGGGTAATGCATCACTTACTCGAATTTCATAGGTGTATCTCTCTCTCAAGACAATGGGAAGGAGGGTCACAGAATAATATTCGTTACAGCTGTGCCAATCAAAACTCTTAAGCACACAACAATTAAGCACGCTGTTATATGCTTAAGTGTGTAGCAGGACTTAGCAAAATCTGGTGAAGGGTAAAAAGCTTGTAAAAATACATTTTTACGCTGAGGCCTCAGAAAGGAAGTGGTTAAGATGTTGCTGATGGGGAAACATCTTGAACAAGTGTTAGAAATTATAACTGAGTCAAGGCAGGCACAGGATCTATGGTCTTGCCTATATCATAAATCTGCCTTATGGTTTCTCGTATCTCATACAGAAAACCTTGAACATCATAACTTAAATTTTATCCTTTGTGGAGTATTTGCAAGAAATTTTAAACTGCGGGCATGTTTTCCCCGCCACTCAAAATATTCTCAGGGTGCTTCTTCTTGCCACAGTTTATACACATGCAGAAAAATATAAATTAATTTTACTAGCAGCTGGAGAAAAATATCATTAGTGAAAAGCAAAACAAAGCATTTTTTCCTCCCCCACATCTCACATGGCATGCCTAAGTCAAATATGAATTGCTGAGTCATACTCAGTGTTAGTCCCTAGCTGAGAGCTTATTATAAATGCAAATTCAGAATGGTGACTCATGCAAAATGGAAAATGACTAAGCTGAAATTGATATAACAGAGAAGTTTCAGATTCTCCTTCTGAGAACCAAGACCCACAATGCTGAGGAAACCAAAGACTCTAACATGTATTTATAACTAAGCATGGAATTTGGTATTATTCTCAAACCTACCACGATGATCACAACATCCAGACAATTCCAGAAACTCCTGAAATACTGTAGCTTGTGAATGCGAATTTCCAATATCTCTTCCACCACATAGTAAACGATAAAGAAACAAAAGATAATCTCACAGGCTGCCAGGAAGTAATCAAAGGTTGTGACATATCGGATCAGCTTTACAGGTTGAAATTGCCAAGATGGAATCACACCACCTGTTGCTGGGAATTCAACCAACAACCTGCGTTGCAATAAGAACAATTAAAACAACACATGGGTGTAGCTCGGAACAGCTATTCATCAATTCTGCCCCTGCACCATAAGGTAAAAAAACTGCTGCCACAAATCTTCCCAAACTAGCTGCAAAACATTTTACCCAGCTAACTCCGTATTGGAGAAGTTTGTGCCACAAAAGGAACAGGACTTCCCCAGCCCTCCCAGTTCAAAGGATTACCTCCCCCTCAGTCGCCCCTCTGCTTTTCTGGTGTTTATACTGCGCAAGGTGTTGTACACCTTTTTTTTAATGTAAAAAATTAATCAACAAATACGTTCTTTAGAACTTCTATTAAATGCAAGTCATTATACTCAGCAACACAAAAAACATAAGGGAGAAAAGTCATTCATTCAAAACATGTCTGTTCTGGTTGAAAAGTAAGAGATATATTTTGTATACATATGCGGATAGGGACAGAGTCTCTCATTCATTCATTAGCACTGAATAGTTTACCTTGCTGGGAGGTATTTTTTCTATCCTTCCCAGAGGCTCAGTTAATAGCTGCTCAATAAATGTCTGACGTCTGAAATAGTAATATAAATTTTTTACATTCATACTGATGCCACTGATCTATAGTGGTTTACCATGATTGAAGTGAGGATTTTTCTTGCCAAATTCCCATTTTGTAGGTGTCACACTGTCAAACAAGAAATAGAATTTCTAGCTCCTTAACTTTAAATCTTTTTAAAGACTTTCAGTCAGCTATTAGGTATAACTATCTCTCTCATTACTAGGTATGGGTAGCCAAACCTAAATCCTAAGTATCCAGGACCCATACGTGAGCAATAATCAAGTAAAGACAGGGACTACGGCAAACTAGAATTGGTCAAAGAAACATGTAAATTTTTCTTCCCTCTTTCTTGTTCACTCTCGTGTTCTTCTTTCTTTCTTATTTAATGTGTTGGAGAGCAGGGGCAAGAACCAAAAATTCACAATACGGAAATGAAGAGCCTCGTGACAACCTCTGTGTGAACTCCAAAGGGGAGGGTATTGCCTCCAGGTGCCAAGTCATCACTCTCAGACCTATTCCGGCCCCGCGTCTGTCAACCACTTCCAGATGCATAGAAAACACTGCTGAGCAATGAAGTAATTGCCTTGGCAATACTCATTCTTAAAGTATGGAGAGGAAGTGAAATACTTAAGACCTTCCATAAACAGGTATTTACTTAAATGTCTATCAGAGTTGCCTGCCTGTTTTCATCCTCTTTCTACCTTCGCTGGGGTCATGAGAGAAAGTTAATAATAATTGCAATAGATTTTCATTCATTTCTAGTAGTAACCAGTATTTGATTTAATGTGTTATTTTCCTCAAAAGCTGTTAAATACAAGGACTGGAAAAAAGCCCACTAGCCTTGTAAAGCAGAGAATGAGTTTAGCTTCAAAAATGATGACAAAATAAGGATGAGAATTACTCCTTATCTTGTGTGTAAATACATGTGCACGTAATCCATGGTAGTATGTTTGAGTGTTGCCAACAGGTTCACCAAGAGGATTAAAGTGGGTGAACTCGGGATCATCCTGGGTCCGCTCTACTTTTTCTTTTATTTAATAACACTTGTTACCTTCTGTCGTTAGTTGCCATCAAGCCGATTCCGACTCACGGCAACCCCATGTGTGCAGAACTGCTCCAAAGCGTTTTTATGGCTGTGACCTTTTGGAAGCAGATCACCATACTTGTCTTCTGAGGTGCCTCTGGGTGGGTTTGAACCACCAACCATTCAGCTAGTAGTCGAGTGCTTAACCCTTTATGCCACCCAGGGACTCCTTGTTACCTTTTAACATATGATAAATTTGTTTATTGACTATCTCCTCCTGGTGGATTGCAAGCTCTGCAAGGGCGGAGACTTCTGTTCTCTTCACTGATGTATCCTGAGAACCTAGAACAGTCCCTGGCACATCTTAAGTGCCCCACAGATGTTTGCTGAATGAATGAATGAACAAGAGAGGTCCCAAACAAGCCAGTGGGATCTGTTTCCCATCTGCCACTGAGTGGCCATGACGGCATCGTCACAGGACTGTGGAAGAAACTTTATGTGCCCGTGATGAGTCTGGAGCGTAAGCTGGTACTGGGGTATCCTACTGAACATCGGGAATAGCCTGTGACTACCTGTGACTGTGCTATGTACCAATAGCTCGGACATCATCTGAAAGTGGGAAACTCAGGGAAATGAGGCAAGATGGCCAGGGTACTTAGTGAAGGAGCATGCAGCACTGACTGTCCTCACTGATGGTTAAGGATAGATGGTAGAAAAATACAACACTTCTCCCAGAAAGGTTCTGGAATGGGAAGGAACTTGGAACAGACTTAAAGCTCCTTCCAACTCAAAATATTCTAGGATCTGAACACCTCCCCACCCCAAATATCATTACCCCAAGTAAGCCTTGGGTTTTCAGCTCTGCTATCAGCCCTGATCCTTGGCATCCTCATTTAGCCAACTGCAGGGAAGGGTTTTCTGGCCTGTCTCCAAAATAGGACGTTCACACAACTACACACAAATGGGAGGGATGGTGCCCTCAGCACACACCTGACCACACAGAACAGGTTAACGTTGGCATTGTACACTGAAAAGTCAATAAAAGCTGCCCTAGTTCCTCGATCCAGCCAGCCATTTTTCTTGAGGCTAGCAATCTGGGCAGCTGTTTCCTCTCTTGTTCTTGACAAATCCAGGTAGTAGCCAGCTCCACTGTAAGTCGCAGTCATTCCCCAGTGGCTACTCCCATTCAAGTCTTTTTCACTTGTGTAGATCCAACTAATTAAAAACAAAAACGAAACAAGCAGGTAGAATCAGTCAAACACTTACTGCAATTACAGACAGTTGGTCCCTGCTAAGGTCAAAAATATGTCATAGTTACTGCTTTTATCAAGCCAGGTAATGGGCCTGCCATGGCACTTCGTAAGTGCTTTCTTATTTAATTCTCAGATACAGCTATTAGCCCCATTGTAGAAAAGAGGGCCCTGAGGCTTAGTGCAGTTAAGTGGTCCCATAGATTGTGAGGGCAGAGTCAGGAACCCACACCAGGACTCTATGTCTCTAGAGCCTGTGCCCTTAGCCCTTAGTTTATATGGCTGCCTTCCCTGGGTAACTGTGCTCAGATGACTCTAGGCTCCCAAACAAAAATGCAGCCAAAAGAAGGACAAGTTTATGAAGCTCCACTGTCTGCAAATGACCTACGTTAAGATTCCATACAACATTTGGGGATTTAATCCACTACTGTTTACAGAGGATCTCTTCGCAACCAGATGATTCTTTGGCACCAATGGGAATACAAAGACGAACCAAGAGCACCCCGCCCCCCCCAATTTATAATAAATAGGGATAGAAAAGTTGTAATTAAACAATTAAAATACAAGTTAGATGATGGTAAGAACCAAAAGAGAAATATAGAGAAGATGCTATGGCAGTTCAAAGGGACGGTATCCTTGCTAGGGGTCTGGCGATCGGAGAGATGGATCAAAGGAGGCTTTGGGAAGAAGCTGTACCAGACCTGGGCTGTGAAGAGTAAGTAGGATTTGGACTTGCACAAGTGGATGACAAGGGCACTGTCAAGCATTGAGCGAGGCAGGGCCAGAGAAGTAGAAGGTGCCCAACGAGTAGGTCACTATAGTTTCTGTATGATGAGGAAAAGAAGGCTGAGGGATAGACTGTGGTCAGACTGTGAAGGGTAAGTGTGAGGGGGTCCTTAAAGGGAAGGGGTCTGAGAGGCACAGAACAGGATTACTCTGATGACAGAGTAAGACTGGGAAGTCTGGAGTGGTGAGGAGAAGAGGGCTCAGGGACAAAATGAGCTGACATAGCAGACCTGAGATTAATGCCCTTAAAAAGGCCTGCTTGCAAGGTTGGACCTTGCCTGGCATCTGGAAACCTGACTGATAGGCAGTGTTCTACACTGACAGAAAACCTTCCCAAACTGATAAGAGTGGCTCACTGTGCCTAAACTATTGGTACAAACAATATAGCTTATGCTGAACACCTGCTTTCCTTTTGAGAGTCTGGAAATTTTCATTCATGGCTAGCTGATGGTGCCCACGTGATCAGCCCTCAATAAAAACCCTGGGCACTAAGTCTCTAATAAGCTTCCCTGGTAGATAACACTTTGTAAGTGTTATCACAGATTGTTGCTGGAGGAATTAAGCATGTCCTGTGTGACTCCACTGGGAGAGAATGCTTGGAAGCTTGTGCCTGGTTTTCTCCGGTCTTTCCCCAGAAGGCTTTCTCCTTTGCTGACTTTGCTTTGTATCCTTTCGCTGTAATAAATCTTAACTGTGAGTATGACTCTATGTGGGGTCCTGGGAGTACTTCTAGTGAATCACTGAATTTGCGGTGGTTTTTGGAGTCCCTGCCCTCAAGAAGCTTGCATTCTGGTGGTGAGCTGAGGGCATGAAGACCCACTTTAACAACATAATGGAAGAAACAACATGGTGTAGTAGAAGAAATAGGAGCTTTGGAGCCAGGGAAGTATGATTAAATCGCAGGTTGGTGATTTACCAGCTGTGACACTTTGGGTAAGTGAGCCTTAACTTCTTCATCTATAAAATGGAGACAGCAATACCTATTTCATAGTTGTTTTGTGAAGGGCAAATGAGATAATGCATGAAATCCCTTCTTCTATAGTGTCTGGCACAGAGTAGTGACTCTATAAATTTCTCGTTAATGATGAGATATAAAGAACAATACGGGAAAAGGTACCACAAGACCTTTTCAGGAACTAGAAAGCGGTGAGTTAGGAAGCAAAAATCACTATTATAACCTGGAAAAAACGTTTTTCAAGATTATTTAGTCTCTTGAACCCGAATCTTCTGATTTTACTAAATTGGTTTCTAACAGACCCTGGAATTAAGTAGGGTGCGCACTGGACGGTAGACAATGAATCTAGGCACGGAAAAGATGTGTGCCCTATTGCACAGTAACAAACCTGTATTCTGTGGCGATTCAGTTCCGGGGACAGGATCTAGGTGAGCTGACAGAATTAGGTCTCCAAACCTGCAGGCTTAGAAGACAATTCTGGACCAAAGGCAGCAACCCTGAGACCCACCTTAAAATAGCCCAAGAGCTTCCTCCATTTCTTTATAATAACTATAATGATTCTAAAAATAATGATTATCCTCCCTTAATATGTGAGATTTGAAGCACAGCTACGCAAGTGCACATGTGCTTGCACACGCACGCACACACACACACACACACACAACCCTCCAAATATGCACATGTACAAATACATACTCAAAATCATAAACACACCTTTGAGAAGGCTGGGATTTAAACCAGACAGAAACACTGCCATACAAGCTTACTGTATACTGTAAATAACTGCATTCTAAACAAAAATTTTACTTGAAAGAGCTAAAAAAACATTTTCTGTACCAAAAAATGTCCTAGTTACTGAGAAGTCTGGCTCCTGGCTAAAAACTCATGTGTGATTTTTCAGACCTGACCACAGGTGATTACAAAGGCTTCACCTGACAGGCCTTGGGGCAAAGCTGCCCCCCCCACCAGACCTGGTGCACAGCCAGAGCATTAAGGGAGCCAGCCAAGGACTCAGGCACCCCTAACCCCTCCCTCCCACTCATGGTCTTTTGCATTCCGAGCCCAGGCACCTCCATATGGAGGCCTCTTTATTGGAGGCATTCTGAGGAGGCTTTCCTCAGGCACCTTGGCTGAAGCTTCCTTATCAGAGGGGACGGGAGGAATCTTAACCTCGAGGACACTTTTCCCGACAGTGCCTCAGTACTTTTCCACCACTAGCACTTCCATCCTGCCCCCCATGAAGCCCATAAAACTGCAGGAGTCTTTTTGTTTGGGACTCCCTCCACAGTGAGAAGGGCCCCACATCTGCATTGATCCACCTGATCCTCGCCTGGACACCATTCTTGGGGAAATATGGAACAGGCGGGAGCTGGGTGCTGTTCTCTGGGTTTAATCTCTTGCTTATACTATCACAGTAAGGAATTAAAGGCTTGACTGCTACTTTCATCTTGGCTAGTTGTCTTAATAGGCTTCTTGGCTTGCAGCTCAGCTTCCTAACCTAGAGAAAGATATTATTGGGTCTATAAAAGTAGAATTCAAACATCTTACAAGAAACTTCCCAAAGCTCAAGTAACTTCTTTTCTGCCAGCTGTACGGTCCACGATTCAGCCTTTTGAAGAATACGCATACAGAAACTGAAATGGGTAAAAAGTAGAGAAACCAAAGGTCTATTTGGCCAAGGCCTTAAACATAAGCACTGAAGAGTCATGTAAGGCATCTTTCCCTTGGTGAAGGAACCAGAGAATGAATGCATTAACACTAGTGAGATGTCAAATGCATGTGGTCATGAGCCATAGACACTTACGCGGTCCCATTTCGAGGACCAAATGGAGCTCTGTCTTCGCTACTGACGGAGTAGACATCATAGCATTCTTTAATCTCACTTCTCAGGTCCTGAGGGATAGAGCAGGATCCGTTTCTGACTTTGAGTTGCCGTATACGTGGTACCCCTAACAGCAGGTTCTCGTAGTAAATGAAGCTTCGGTTGTCAGCTTCAGTTGTGTTGCTGGGCTGCATCTTCCAGTACAGCCCATCCAACAAGGAGCCTTCTGCGAACTGAAAGCAAAGAAAACATTTTTGGAAAGTTCCAGGTTCAGAGTCTGCCCTTGCTCCTACCTGGAATGTTTGTGTGACCAACAGTATGGCAACCTCATGAACGCAGTAGTCACAAGAGTGGGCTCTGCTGTCAAAAAGCTTTAGGTTCGGACTTTGCGCCATCATTGCGGGCTGTGAGGCCTTGTGCAGAAGCTTCCTCTTAGCCAGGGTTCCTGCATCTGTAAAATCCATCTTTGTACGCTTACTGTCCCTGGCACAGAGTGGGTGTTTAATAAACGGCAACTCCGATTTTTATTCTAGGACCAAAGGGAGAGGGAGCACAAATCCACAACTATGATCAACTCCACTTTCCCTTATTAAAATAGGAAAACCAACATAATTCTGGCTCTAAACTTGTTTGGAGAGGAAAAGGTTAGAGTTTCTTTGTTTTTTAAATTTTTGGAGAAAATACACACAGCAGAACATAGACCTATTCAACAATTTCTACACATACAGTTCAACACTAGTTACATTCTTCACACTGTATCACCATTCTCCCTATCTCTACGCATATTGTTACTCCACTATAAAGATTTACTATCCCTACATTTCTTATCTATGCTTTAGGGTTGCTGTTGTCAGTTTGATCTCATACAGATAATTCTTTAAAAGAGTGCAATATTCAAGGTGAACATTCTTTACTAATTTAGCTAAGTTGCTGTTGAAAGATGACTTCAGGGGACAGTTTCGTTTTTTTTTTTTAATACATAACATTGTTATGAGACCCTAATTGCTCACCCCAGTCTGCGACAGCACGCTCCTCCTTTCCGCCCGATTCCCCATGACCATTCAACCAGCTCCTCTCTCTGCCTTTCCATCTCACCTCTGGACAGAAGCTGCCCCTTTGGTCTCTTGTATCTACTTGACTAAGAGGCACACTCTTCACGAGTATCACTTTATGTCCAGGGGACAGTTTTGATTCGAGGTTTAAAGATTTTTTTTCAGGGCAATAGATTTGGGGGTTATTCTAGTCTCAGTGGGTCTAGTAAGTCTGGATTCTATAAGAATCTGAAACTCTGTTCCTCATTTTTACCCCTTTTGATCAGGGTTCAGCTACTGAGTCCTTGATCAAAACACTCAGTGATGGTAGCTGGGCACCATCCAGTTCTTCTGGTTTTTCATGGCAAAGGAGGAAGTTCATGGAGGCAACCAGACATGCAGTCCAGTTTCTTCTCTGGTTCCTGGGTCTCCTTCTTCCTCTACTGCTCCCAGTGAACAGAGACCAATTGTCGCATCTTGGATGGCTGCTCGCAAGCTTTTAAGACCCCAGGCGCTACTCACCGAACTAGGGGGTAAAACAGAAACTTTAGAAACAATATTAGGCCAATTGGCTGGACAATCCCACAAAGTCATGAACCTAAAATTTTGAACTGAGAGAGCTAATTCCATACAGTGTTTGGCTGTACCTAAGCAGTATCAGCCACTGCAGCCTTTTTTTTCTTTTTTTTTTCCTACTGTTGTTATATGTAACATAATACTTGCCATTTTGCCTTTTCTGGTGTACAACCTAGGAAAAGATTAAGTTTTAATCATCTGTCTGGTTTGATTATCTGGTGGATCTTCTAACTGCCGGGATTACTTTGCTGTATGCTGAATTCTCCAACTCCGTTCCCCACTTTTAGATTTTGACATTTATTTTCATGGGATTGTGTATATGTGAGATGTCTCTTGCTAGCTTGCAAAACCAGCTGTACCTATAGGGAAGACAGAGCTAGCCATAGCTAGCCATTTCTCCTTGCCTTTACCCTTATCAGCTAATCAAGAGAGATGGACTGATCTGGCCGGCTGAGTGTGGTTTGAGATGTCAACTATTTTAATGTGTTAATTGGTTCCTATGACTCAGTTTCTTCTATCTTTAAATCAACATCTCTGACTATAAGGTTTAGTAAGAATTTTAGGAAGCATCTCCCCAGGGAGAAATAATCATTTCCCTTCTGATTTTCTCAGACTCTGAGCACTATGTCGTCCAGGTCACTTTAGTATTTTTCCTGTAGCGTCACTCATTGCTTATACTCCGCTGCCAAGTCGGAGTTTGTGACAATCTGGGAAGGGGCTGGGTGGAATTTTACATTAGCAGGTCTTTGAAAGACTGTACCTATTGTCTGTCAGGCACTGTTCTAGAAGCTGAGGGGTACGTGCTATCATCAACAGAGAGACAAAAACAAAGAAAGCAAAACAAAACAACCAAAACTCTGCCCCCACGGACCTTATGTCCCAGCAGATACTCAATAAATATGTACTGAATCTGTGAATGACTAAATGAATTATAAACTAGGGTAAGTTAAGTGGCTAAAAAAAAAATCCATTTTTTTAATTCCCTAGCCATGTGACTATACGCAGGCAAACACTCTGAATCTCAGTTTCCTCATTAACAAATGGGGGATAATACTAATGCTTACCTTGTAAGGTTACAATAAGGATTAAATAAGGTAACACAGGAACACCTAGCCAATGCAAGGCACATACGAGGTGCTCAATAAATGGGAGTTTCTCCTCTCTTTGAGTGTAGGAACTATAATTTATATAGTGAAAGCCGGAACTTGATGGGACTGCCTTGTTTTTCTGGGTCTTGCAAGTTTGCTGCCTTTAGATAGCGTGCAGTCTTATCATTTTCCTATCGCTCCATTTTAGCGGAAAATATTTGAGTTTTCCTTCTCTGACAGGCTTCCGCCTTACACGGGTCCCGACTTTTGCAGGTTTTACCGTAACAACTTACCATACCTTATAATACCTCACACGGTGGTAAGCACATAGCAGGGCTTGAACTTAGGAAGCGAAAGTAATGGTTTCCAGTGGTAGAGGTACTTTCAAAGTTATTTGCAAATACCTTCCAAAAGTCTTCCATCGAAGAAAGCGTTCTGAAGTTCGTTTTCTCCGTCTTGGACAGTGGGGAGTCTATGAAGAGCTGTGACATCACCCGGGTGTAGTAGTACACACTGGAGCTCATCATGCCATAGGTCACTGGAACACAGGAAGAACCTGGTGAACTCCACAAAGGAGGCCTGCACACATCACACGCCAGCTCTTCCACCAGGGATAACTCCTGGCGGATGGACGTTTTGAAACAAATATCCACATAACATATACTCTCACCTTCGCCTTCCTTCCCCCTCTCATTCTTCTACGACATCTCCCCATCTCTCTGGCTAACAGAGCCTTGCAAAGTAAACTTATTAATATTGGGCTATGTGACATAAAGGAGACCCTGGAGGGTGCAAACAGTTAAACACTCGGCTGCTAACCAAAAGGCTGGAGGTTCAAGTCCACCCAGGGGTGCCTTGGAAGAAAGTCCTGGGGATCCACTTCTGAAAATCCAGCCATTGCAAACCCTATGGAGCACAGTTCTGCTGTGAAATACATGGGGTCACCATGAGTTGGAACCAACTCTACCGCAACTAGTATGTGAAACAAAATTGGCTTACTATTGAGTATCAAATTAAGGTCAGGTGCCTTTGAGTGACATTTAGGACTTCCGATATGCCTACTCAATTTCATCTCCCAGCAGTCCAGGATCAGCCCTCGTCAGTTAGGCTGGTTTGACGCAGCCCCAACAGAGAACACGCTGAGCTCCGACTCCTGCAACTTGCTCTCCCTACAATAACGTGTGGCTGGCCATTCTTAGTTTGCCCTCACATCAGTTCTCCGTTCTTCTCTGCCTTGCTCTGTGTCCTGAGGCTGAACAAATGGGGCTAGAGAAGACAGGTTAGAGGTTTGATCCCACCACCCCTACTCTCCATTCCCTCACCGCCTGGATGCAATTGACAGTGGGTCCTCCAACCTTGGCCACAGCGGCTGGGGACACCCTTGTCTAATGGCTACCACTCTCACTGGTTCACGCCACCCCACTTCTTCCCCTCGCCCCTTCAGGCCTGGAGGTTGTAGCCTTTTTTTGGGTGCCCTTAGCCCTGACACACCTCTGCAAATAGTCCCTTATTAAACTTTGACTTGGCCCTCTCTTTACTTCCAGGATCCTTACTGGAACAGACACATCTGCTTCCCACCTACCAATCAAACCTACCCCAAGCTACCCCCGCCAAGACTTCCTGATTATACCAGACCCAAAGGAATGGTTCTGGAAACAGGTGGGAAAATAATTTACAGGCTCCGTAGGTCAAAGGAGATCAGAGCTTGAATCTTGCCCCTTAGCTGTTATGTGACCTGTGCAAGTTGCTTAAACTTTCCGAACTTCAGTTCTGTCTTCTGTAAGATAGGGATAATGATCTAGTCCAGAGGTTTTTTGGTGCTTAAATAATAACTAAAAATTAGCTCAGTACCGACACTTCACAAGTGTCCAATAATGGTGGTTCCCCTCCTTAATTGGATTGCTATAACACATCTGTTACAAATCTCAGCACTTTAGTAAGCACTGTCTTGCGCTGGACTCTAGTGCCTGCAAGTGCAATATGCTACATAATTCCTATAATCAGCTGACAAAAACCTCCAAAGGGAAGGAAACATGTTTTATAACTCTTTTGAATACAGCTTCTAATAGTTCTGAAAGCCCAGCAGGTTAGTAATACTTAGTTGGATTTCTCCTTCAGATAGCCCCTTTCACCTCCCAAGCACCACAGAAAATCAAAATTATTAAAGGAGAGGAGAACACAATATTGATCCAAACACAAGTGTGCCTGGGAGTCGATCTCAAGCAATCAATGCAGCAGTAAATATACATAAATACATGTATCATACACACGTCTGTGTACCTTATCTCGAAGGGCAGGAATATGTCCCAGTCCTAGAGTCCCTCACCTGCTTAGTTCTCTCATCCTATGATCCAGTGTAATTAGGACAAGAACGGTCCTCTTCAAAAGTGTTACATGGCCTGCCACCTCTCACAGCTGTATTGGGCCAGAGTTAAAGGGCTATAATTTTAATCCATTCACATTTATGGAATGGCTACTGGACATGAAGATGAGCAAGATATGCTCTCTGTCCTTTCTGAAAAGGAGCTCATACTGTCCCCAGGCAGAGCTGCATATCCAGCTCCCAGAGGGATGGACCCAGATACAATGTACTCGGCCAAGGTCTTCTGTGAATCCAAAGTCAATCAGGGAAAGAAGCTGATACGATACTGAAGAGTACTAGCAAAAGCTTCCCAGAGTCAACTAAATGATTATTTTCAATTAACTTAAAATTTCCTCTGGATTTATTGATTAATATTGATCATTAACCTGTGGGTTTTGTGTGTGTGTTTTTTTTTTAGGGGGGTGTTGTTTTGTTAAAAAGGAATTTTGATGAATTACTTAGTTTTTTTAATTTATAAATTATGATAGTTATATGCAGATATGCAAATATAAATATTTTAATCACCGATATAAAAATACATGCCTTTTATTTTCCTACAGTGCTCAAGACTCAATATTGATTTTTGCTTTTGAAATTCTCAGGACCTGTACTGGCCCTAAGGGCTTCACTAAACGGATCCTCTTAGCTATGTAGCGCCACCTGCTGGACAGCTGGAGAAACGCCAGCAAGTTTGCAAGGGGTGATTTATTCTAACAGACATTCAATCAGCAAACATTAAGTCAGTCACTCCTCTGTGCCAGGCCCTGGGGTGGTCCACAGGGTATCTTCGAGTGACGATTCCACACACTCCAGGAGTCAGAACGATCTGAGTTTGAATTTCAGCTTTGCTTCATAGTGAATGTCTGCCTCAGTGTTAGGAGATTCTGGACAACTACTTAAATTTTCTTAGCTTGAGTTTTGTTATCTAGAAAATGAGAGTAATAATATCTAGGGCTTTTGTGGCGTTTCAACTGGAGAAATGTATATGGTGACATTTTACACACTGTAAAATGCAACAGAAATATAAGAGACTATTGTATCACTTCTCCTTTCAGTCCCTGATGGAGAAAGACCGTTTGGAAGGGAGCATTCACTCTCTCTAAATGAACTGAATTGTGAAGAAAAAACTACAGCATGAAACAACCTTAAATGAGGACCAGAAAGGAAAGAATACATAAGGTAAAGAGACAGATATATCCTATACAAATATTTCTTCTATGTAGCTCTTGTTTTAACACCCGAGCTTCCATTTTCCAGGCATGTCAGAATAAAAATATTAAATTATAGTATTATCAAATCACCAGCATATACTAGCAAAAACTGCCTTAAAAACATGGTTTATCATTTCAAAATACTTAACAGATACTATTTTAATACTATTGGAAAAAATAGAGAAAAAATAGGTTTAAATACTAAAAACAAATCGTAGAATCAAATCTATTGCATAAATTCCAAACCACTACAATAAAAAAAAGAAAAAAATTTCAGTGTAGCCAAAGAAAAAAGCAAACGGAAAATAACAGAAAAGCATAAAAAAGAAAAGAAAAAATAACAGAAATTAGATAAAAACAAACTATTAATGGGTTAAACTCTTTCACTAGAAGATAAAGTCTTAAAGATTGGTTAAAAATAAATGCAGCTCTAGGACTGTTATAAGAGACGTGTCTAAGATAAAGTTAAAAATAAAAGAATGAGCAAATATATCTGAGGGACATAATATTTTTTCAAACATATAAATGGTATTATAACCATGTACAAAAGAGATTATAAAGGGAAAGTAAATTAGATAAAAGGTTATTTTATACTGATGAATGATACAATACACACTTGTTTAACTATAATGTATTCTTAGGTATTGAATAACAGCACTGAAATATATAAAGGCAGTGCCCGCTAGTGACGTAAGGAGAATTATCAAAACCACAATTGTGGTTGGAAACTTTAACATACATCTCTCAGTCCTTGATAAAGTAGAAAAAAATTATCTAAGGATATTAAAGGTCTGAATTGAGTATGATTAATCATCTTGACAATAAATACGCATCAAACTTTGCACTGTACTAAAAGAGATCACTCATGCTTATTCAAATATTTACATCTACAAAACATTTACAGAATTGGTGACATGGCAGCCCACAAAGCGAACATCAGTAAGTCCCTAACATTAGAAACAAACTAGCTAAGATTTTTTAAACCATAAATCCAGAAAGTAATTAACCAAAGAATAAACCAACAGACACATGCAA
>NW_004444222.1:1068620-1070559 GCF_000243295.1 Trichechus manatus latirostris
CACTCTTGCTTCAGGCCTCAGAGAGGCCTTTCCTGAAGGATACCTTCTACCTCAATTGTCTTCATCCTATCACTTACTATATTTAAGGTCAGGGCCTAAATCTGTTTATAGTTAAACAGTTGAATTAAACAGTTAAACACAGTTGAATGAACAAATGAATAACCCAAAAGAGAGATGATAAAGGGATAAAATAAGGACAACAGGGATATATGAAAAAAAAAAGAGTTGAGAGGTGCTAAAGAGAATGGAGTTAGTGGAATGATTACATGACACAAGTGAGGGAAAGCATCTAGGGTGATGCCCAGGTTTTAGGTGAGACATGCGTACGGGTGATGTTAACGTTAACCCAGACAGAACATCAGCGAAGCCCATTTGGAGGGGTAGGATGATGCGTTCAGGTTTAGGAACATTACGTATGAGAGGCCTGTGAGACATCCCACTGGAGATGTCTGGTAGAAGCTGGCACCTGGTTTACGGTTCATGAGAAAGGTCGAGGTGGGGAGAGAGACTTGGGAGTCACCAGCATACAAGTGCCAGTTGAAGCTGCAACTGTGGAAAAGATCACCTAGAGAAAAATGCCAAAGACCCAATCACAGAGAACACACTGTTCAAACACATTTCAAAAAAAAAGAAAACTACGAAAGTGAACAGAGAAAGGAGAACCTCAGAAGAGCGGGGAGTCACAGAGTCAAAATAGGGAATTTTCCAGATTGCAAATACCATGGGACCGAATGCCAGAGAAAGGCTGACAATGAAAAGAGCCTACAGAATCTGGCACTTGGGAAGTCCCCAGTGATCTCAGGGAGGGCCTTCCAGGATATAGAAGTGAGATTACAGAATAAATAAGACAGGTGAAATGAAGTTATTAACCCCCCTAAATATCTTAACCCAGTTTTGCTTAAAATTTCAAACGAGGAAATCTTAAGTCATGGTTGCGATGGAAATGTTAAAGGGATAGAGGTTGTTGACACAAATTCTTTCGAGAATGCCTGCACTGGGCTAGAACTACCTTATTTTTTTAAGAATGAATCTTTTTTTTGGTTTTGGTGGTGAAAATATATACAATAGGGCTAGTATTGTTTTGTTTTAAAAACAAGAGAAAAGGATATATAATATTTACCTACAAAGTTAATATGAAGACATAGGGAAAGTTACGCAAGCAGAGTAAAGGGCTTGTTTGAAGTAATATTTATACATATTCCATTACTTGTCATTGAAAATTGAGTTTCTACTCAGTCAGTTCATCAAAAAGGACAAAGTTTTTCAACCATAGTCAAAGGCTCTGCTAATTGCCTTCCATGGGCTGCAGCCTGTGATCTGAACGTGTTTGCTGTGTGAAGCTATGGGGCGAACTGCCAGGATGTTAGTCACTGGAAATTGAATTTGCTCCTCACCGGTGTGATGATTAACCCGCTGACCTTGACTTCAACGATCTCATTATCGACTTCATCTATGTGGATTCTCTTGCAAATTAGTACAACAATCTTTAGACTTTCAGCCTTGCAAGATGTTTATAAGTAAAATATTCATTTCTTTTTTTTTTTTTTCCCAATACAAGGCAAAGTCTCCTTCTTACAGAAATTAAAAAACGGAGATAAAATAGGTTTTTTTCTTAAACAGAGCTCTTCTTGTCCTAAGACGTCTCATGCTGTGTATTATGTTATTCATTTCTTCATTTTCATTACTTCTTTGGAGACTAGTAAGTTTAAAGTTAAAGACTTCCCCACACAAATCAATTATATTTTCTACTCAATGAAATACGTTATATTTTATACTATGTAAAATATTCACAGAGGTCTTGGTGTTCTTTTCCCAGTGATTTATGAGTTTCAAACATGTTAAAATATAATATTAATCATTTGTGGTATTTTTGTAAATATTATCTGTATTTGTTTTCTTCTAATTTTGTCTATTTTTTTGACATACAGAAATAAAACAT
>NW_004444222.1:1072304-1078037 GCF_000243295.1 Trichechus manatus latirostris
GTGGATGAATAACATCCATCTTCTCAGTTTCTTCTCCTTACTAATTTTCTGAAAGTTTCTGCTACTTATTTAGAAAGGAATGTCTCCTGCTTTTAAAAGTGACATTACCTTTTAAAACATGTTTCTAAGAAATGCTGAAAAGCTAGCAATGATCTATTCATTAATATTAAATGTTGCAAAATAAGAGATGTGATACTTTTAAACTAATATGTTCTAAGCTGTTCTAAGTTTTCTTCCTGCATAGAAATGGTGCTTAAATATTAAGCTGCAGTAACCTAAAATATTAACAGGTTGATTAGAATTAATATGAAGTTTATTCAAGTATCACACACGCAGTTTTCTTTTTGTAAAGTATAAGGTTAGTCTCTAAGTCAGCCTAGAAATCAGTGGCCTCCAAGAACTTAAGAAAAAAAAAACTACAGTATGCTCAAGTACTTTTTCCATGTTTGTTTTCTAATTCAGCCCTTTAGAAATTCAGAGACAGACACTGAAGTTCTGTCTTCTCCAGGTTAACTCTCTCCAGCTCCATAAATTGCTGACCATGTTACTGGAGACATGATCTTTGAGTCTTTCCCACATGATAAAACTTCTACTGGCACATATTCTGTTGATCTCAATCCCTTTAAAAGCACAGCAGTCTCACCACTGAGGAGAAGCAAAGTGGGCCATGAGCTTTTTCATTCCAGATTCTACACTGCAGTTCATGCATCCTAAGACTGCCCGACTCTTGGGGTTGCCTCACAATAGAAATGACTCTTTCATCTCTTTGAAGACTATAAAGCGCTGTGTCCCTCAGCTAGTACTCGAGTACTTTTTCCTCGATCATAGTGGAGGACTTTCATTCAACCTGTTAAATTTCACCTCACTAGGATCTGCTCATCATTCTAATCTGTTGAAATTATCTTGGATCTAGATTCAGTCATCTTCATATCAGCTACTGCTCTGAGCTTCACATTATCAGTAAAGTTGATATTATCAATGTCTTTATCTTAGTGAATTAATAAATCACACAAGATTGATCCAAGAACATCAGTCCATTAATTAAAGCACACTGGGTGGAGTTCACTTAAGTATATGATCATTCAGCTCAAGTGGTTCCTGAAACATAGGAGGGACTTTTTCAAATGCCTATCTCCAGCATTCCTCTGACCTATCAGCTGTGGACCACATTTAAAAGGAAGTAGGAATAACCAAGCTTGACTTACTCCTGACATAGTCTCACTGGCTCCTAGTGATTCCTTCCCCCATTGCTCAGAAACCATCTTTTAAATTACTTGTTTTAAAATCCTGCCAGCAATATCATCATCAAATGACCAAGAATAACAAACTAATTACTCTGTGGTTAAAGAGATAATATACTTAACCCTCTGCCCTTGCATCTTATAAGCTCTTATATGAAATAATTAGGGTTCTGGAAGGCATCCTGACATAATAGGAAAAGTACAGATATTTTACATCACAGAGACCTGGGTTCAAGTGGCTGTAAGCTGAGTAAACTTGGGCAAGTTACTTAACCTCTCTGAGCCTTAGTTTCCTTTATCTGTAAAATATTTATTTTGAAAGGTTGTTATAAAGATCAGAAATAATACATGTAACGATCCTAAGATGGTTTATTCTGCTGACTTGCTTGGTGCCTGTTATCCATCCTTTTTCCTTCCAATTTCTCTCATTTGTAATGGAAATGTCTAGCTTTTGCCTGTTCCACCATTGTACTACAGAAGCAGGTAACTTGCATTCTAGATTTCACAGTGAAGAGGAATTTCTGGATTTTGGACTTAGAGTTTATTTAAGACTTTTGCTGTGATATGATGGGGTGAATGTGTTTTACACGTGGTGAGGATGTGAATTTTGGGGGGCCAAAGGATAGAATGTTACAGATTGAATTGTGCCCCTGCCCAAAATGTGTGTCAACTTGGCTAGGCCATGATTCCCAATACTGTGTGACTGTCCACCATTTTATCATCTGATGTGATTTTCCTATGTGTTGTAAATTGTACCTCTACGATGTTAATGAGGCAGGATTAGAGGCAGATATGTTAATGAGGCAGGACTCAGTCTGCAAGATCAGGTTGTATCTTAGGTCAATCTCTTCTGAGATATAAAAGAGAGAATCAAGCAGAGAGACAGGGAGACCTCATGCCACCAAGAATAAAGAACCAGGAGGGGAGCACATCCTTTGGACCTAGGGTTCCTGCGCTGAGAATCTCCTAGACCTGGGGAAGATTAATGACAAGGACCTTCCCTCAGAGCTGACAGAGAGAGAAAGCCTTCCCCTGGAGCTGGCACCCTGAATTTGGACTTCTAGCCTCCTAGACTGTGAGAGAATAAATTTTTGTTTGTTAAAGCCATCCACTTGTGGTAGTTCTGTTATAGCTGCACTAGATAACTAAGACATTTGGTATCTGTCATGTAATAGCAGCAAGAGAAAAATTCTTCCTAAAGATCATTGACAATGGCCGAATTATTTCATTTGGAGCAGCTAAGTGCCCATCAAGGGCTTACTTTCTACTTTATCAATGTTAGTTTTGGCCCTCTGTTTTTAAAATCAGTCTACTTGACTGAAAGGAGAGGCATAACACAGGAATTGAGTGATCCCACTTTCTCTGAAATTCAGAAT
The DNA here is from genome assembly GCF_000243295.1 of Trichechus manatus latirostris. Taxonomy (NCBI): domain Eukaryota; kingdom Metazoa; phylum Chordata; class Mammalia; order Sirenia; family Trichechidae; genus Trichechus; species Trichechus manatus. The sequence continues at coordinate 1,074,922 of NW_004444222.1, forward strand.
TTATTCTTACTTGAAACCAGAGGTTGCCTTGAGTTCACCTTCGAAGTACTTACTAATATATATGGGTTACTCTTACAAATAACAATGGTATTTCTCTTGTGTGAGGTATGCAGATGCTGCAATAAAGAAAGGCATAAATAAATAGTATTATAGAAGATCTGTTTGGTGAATCTATCATAAAATGCAAATCTATTACTAAGGATTTGGAAGAAATTATGATAAGGTAGAATGAAGGCATTGATATAATATATCCAAATCCAAAAAAGGGACTTTTAAATATGTACTTCAATGAAAGTAGTATTAGGTGCCATTATTTGTATTTCCCAAAGACTAAGCTTGAAAAGTCATTCTGTTGAAAACAGTTCTTTTGTATGCTTTATGCTAATTAATGCAATAATAGTGACACTATATTTATAGTTAAGAAATCTAATACAAAAATCCTTTCACTTGGTTTTCTGGTGTCTGGAAGGTTGTCATGTGCATCTCATACTGAAAATGGTCACAACATATAGTGAAACTGGCGAATCACATAATGTAGAGTTTTAATTAATGTCCACCTGAATATAGAGGAGAACTTTCCCAAATTCTAGAACTGAACTGAAGTAGAACTGAAAACAGAGCTGAGAAGACTTCTGAACTGACTCTTCTGGGGCGTATACACTTCCTTGTAATTATAATTTTGACAGGTCAAATATTTTAAAAACTTTTCCTTTAATGGAAGGAAATATTCTACTTACAGATACACAAGACTATGAGAAAAAGGAGGTATGTGACCAGTTCTCGTAAAACACTTTTAAGGTATTTCTCTCGGTTAGTGTTGCTTTCCTCCATGAGTCTTGTTCCCCAGAGACCTTTAAAATAATAATGGAAGAAAAAAATATCATTTTATTTTAAAAATCTCATGAACAGCAAAAGGGATAAAACAAAAGAAAAAGTACAACCTTTAACCATATATATATATTTAAAGCACACTCTAAATGCAACTGAGAAATTGTTTTAGCAGGAGTGTCTTTTATTTAACCACTTGACATCAAGTTGATTCTGACTGGTTAACACGCTCAGCTGCTAACCGAAAGGTTGGGGGTTTGAGTCCACCCAGAGGCACCTCAGAAGAAAGGCCTGGTGATCTACTTCTGAAAAATCAATGATTGAAAGCCCTATGGAGTATCATTCTACCCTGACACAAATGGGGTCACCATGAGTCAGGATCAACTTGATGGCAACTGGTTTTTTACCTTTTATTTAAGAACACATCAGCTCTACTGTCCCAACTGTGCAAAACACAAGGCAAAGATCTGATCATTTTCTAAACTCCCAAACCCGTTAGCAAATAATATTAGTAAAAATTTCAAAAGATAACAGGAAAAGAGGGCAGCCTGAAAAAAGGAGATTAAATAATGGTGCATAATACACCAGTTCCTTCTATTTGGGGGATGATACAACCTGGTAATTATCCTGTTACTAAACCCAGTTAAGTACATGATGTGACTATGTTGCAAACAATACATTTTGGCTCACCCCTGATGAAAAGAAGTGCTGGCTGGAACATCATTTCAATAGGAAAACCTCTATGAAGCTTCTAATACACTGGCATAAAAGATCTGCTCTGTACCTATCTCCATGCTACCAAGAAACTGAATAACTTGGTGAGTGATTGCATGGTTAGCAGAACAGATTTTTCAAAAGCCAATTAACACATAATCTTTAAATTAAAAAGAAATGACTCATCCCACTTCTCTCTCTTTGGAGAAAAAGTAAAATCAGCAGCCATGTTCTATATTTTAGCAGATGGAAAAAGTGTTGGACTGGCTAAGAGAGGATGACATAACCCTCCGTGAGCTTGCTGGAGAGAGCCAGTAACCGCAGCATTTGGACTCAGCCAGCAGACAGACGTGGTGGCTGTCCAAACCCCTGTTAATGAACAGTGAAAGAGCTGAAGTCACATTCCTGGTTACTTGGAAAATTCTTAACATTTTCAAAATAAATAAATAAAAAGAAAAGCTTCTCAAACCTTTCAGTGAGGTAGGCTGTTAATGGAAGCCAGTCTGGCATCTGCATGCTACCCACACTTTTTATTTCACATACCTTAACTCATTCAATAACTTAAATTCACACAGCCACTTAAGCCACAGTCAAGCCACACAACAAAAAGAGAAAAAATAGTATATGATCTTTTGCTTCAAAGACATGACTTAATCACTAGTGTTTATGTATTTTTAAAGTTTTATAATTATATATTAGTCCTACTCCTAAATTGGAGTATTTCATTTCCTTCCCAAATTTTCTTTAGGAAAATCAGCATCTGAATTCAAGGACACTGTGTTACGCATCATAGGTTTCACCACACTCAAAGTGGAGCATAACTTATGACTAGGTTTACTGCTGCCAAGATCTGGTAGTTGTCAGGGAATTACTCACTCAGAAGAAATGCAGCAAGCAGAATGTTTGCTCGCTGAAATTGTATCATATTAAAGAATTATTACAAACTTAGATGACATGGAAAATTACAACTCAGAATAACACAGAGGCAGCCAAAGACTAGGCTCAGTAGCCCTGGACACAACCACACCACTGATTTGGGTATATTTCTCTTGCAGGCCAGGTCTCCAATCTACACAAGAGTAGAGCCTGCTGGTCTCTTAACATCAGGAAAGACTGTTGCCCTACCTCATGCGGTTCAGTGATTTCACTCTTTTCCATAGTTTATAAACAACTATGCCCTAAGAAACAGTCATGGTTCTTAATGTTTACAAATGGCATTTCTTGACCTATAAATAGAAGAAACAAACCCCTATCAGCTTTTATTCAAGCTAAACCTGGCAATTTAATTCTGCCCTTGAATGAAGCATTCCAAATGAAAAGAAGTCCCCTTATTTATATTTTTACATAGTACACTTTTATATATTTACATTTTCTAAATTACTCTATTATCTCCTCAAATACTTACTATTTTAAAATTTTCATACGATTTTCCTACTGGGCCTGTATGTGGGATCTATCTTAGACGACAGAGATCCAATCATATTCTTTTTTAAAAAATTTTTCCCATACAAAAATTTATACCTACATTGTTATGTGACTAATTGCTCTCCCCATACCGTGACAGCACACTCCTC
>NW_004444222.1:1086791-1089070 GCF_000243295.1 Trichechus manatus latirostris
TACCCAGTAGATGTGAGGAGCAATCCCTGCCCAGCTGTGACAAACAAAAATGTCTCTAGACATTGCCAAATGTCCCCTGGGATGTAAAAATCCTCCTCTCCCCCAGCATTGAGAGTATCTAATCCAGGATAATACGGTGCTGGATGAAATGGAGCCCTGGTGGTGAAGGACTAAGGGCTCGGCTGCTAACCAAAAGGTCAGCAGTTCAAATCCACCAGTCGCTCCTTGGAAACCCTATGGGGGCAGTTCTACTCTGTCCTATAGGGTTGCTATGAGTTGGAATGAATTCGACGGCAATGGCTTTTTTCATTTTTTTGTGATGAAATAAGACTCACTTCTGAAGCCTCAAGACAGGCTAAATCAGTCAGTCATTGCACATTTACTATCATGAGTGCAACCAAGAGTGGTGGGTTGGATGTTTGTAGTTTCTTTGAGGGCCATCTCATACTACCTACAACAGCAAAGCAAATATCTTTTTTAAGTCACAATAACTTTTTCAGTAAGTGAATACACTCCTCTCTAGGTATCAAAAGAAGGCAGGAAAAATGAACGTTAAATAAGACTAATATAAAAGTTAAATAAGACCAAAATAAAATGGCAAATAAGTCTGTGTCGGAGGTCATTCACGTAGTCAGCAAACATTTATTGAGAGTCTCCTTTGTGCTAGGTACTAGGGATACCAAACCAGTCGCTGGGGTTTTCAAATATAAACAGCACTCCAATTTAAATGTCAAGGCCCAATTATTTTCGGAAAAGTAAGAGTAGACCTGCTACTTCACTTGAGCCGAAGCACTAATAAGGCAGACTGCTAGCTGTCTATCAGAATCCATTTCTACCCTCCTGGACTGCATGTCTTTGTGACATTTTCTAGCCTCCCCCAGTTATCCTTGGTCATGTGACACAAGATTTTTGCCAACAGAATGTGAGTGGAAGTGATGTGGGCTATCTCTCTTTTTTTCTTCTAGATGCAGATATTGGGGCTCAGAGAAATTAAGCAGCTTGTTCAAGGTCGCATAGCTAGTGAGTGGTAGAATTGCTATTAGTGTCTAGGCCTGACCTGGTCTTAAAACAGGTTGCTATAACAACACCTGGGTAGCTCTGTGTACAAGATTTTCAAAACTGACAGAAAGGGAAGGGAAAATTTCAAAAGGACTGAGAAAGAAAACTCCTGAAAGTGGAGATTAAAATAATTGGGATGGTTAAGAGCAAATGCAACTTTTCCCAGGATGCCTCTGACAAAACTCTGCAAAATCAAGATCCCATCTGCTCTTGGAAAATTTATGTCCTCTTAATAGGCACTGGCAAATTTCAAAATTCCTCTCCTGCCTTTTGGAGAGCTGGGTGCACTGAATTCTGACACATTTGTCAACTGTATCTGGTGACCTCACCATTTTGGTGGAATTTCAAAGAACATTAACTTAATTATTTAAAAACATACTTCCAAGTTTCTTCCTTAATAACTTAACCTTCTGTTTGCAATTGTTTTAGAAAAATGCCTAGAATTAGAAATGGCCAAATAACTGTTTTCACAGACATTATTTTATTCTATTCATAGTGACCTCAATAGCCTTCTCCCCAAACAACCACAACACAGTATCACCAAAACTACAAGACAACAAACAACTCTCCTCCCACAACTTGGATAACACTGTACTGTTAACCCTTTCCAGGGATGAGGGGGAAATCGCACATCAACACGAGTGGACGACCACAGGTGCTAGTACAGAACTTGGATTTTGGGACATTAGCAAATACGTAGTTGCAACCACTATTAGTTACACCAGAAGCAATATTCATTTTTTTACACTTCGAGAAAAAATAATCTCTAGGATGTACCCTTTCACCCTAATATAACTTCTACTTATTTTCAAATATAAAAATATTCAGGACTATACTGACATATCCTAAAAGAAGAGGGTATTCAAAAAGTTTGCACCAACATGGGAGCAATGAAATTCCACACTGGGTACCGGAAATAAGGCATAATTAGCAGAGGTGGGGAATGCGCTTCAAAGGGAGGCCGGGACGCAGAGGGGGATGCGAGGTGGAGCCTCGGAAAGCTGCTCAGAGCCGGCGATGGCTCCCGCCGGCTGCCCGCAGTTCTGGTTTGTGCATCACTCGCTGCGGGTCTCTCTTACCTCGCAGACCGCGAGCCAGCCTCTTGGCCCAGGCCACTCGGGGCGGCTGCCCGTCCATGGGGAGGTGGCGATGCAGCGGGTCCCCGCCGCCGTCCGGGCTGGGGCACGGCGGGCCCTGGTCCTCTCGCCGGCGCCGCCTCC
>NW_004444222.1:1089511-1095462 GCF_000243295.1 Trichechus manatus latirostris
CCATCAGCCGGCCTGGGCCCGCCGCTCTGGGCGCCGGCTGCCGCTTCGCGTCCCCGGGCTCCTGCGGCTGCACGCGACTTGAGTTCACCATCGCGCTCACTGGCGCCCAGCGCGCCTTTGCGCTGCGCCGCGCTCGGCGCTGCCCGCGGCAGGAGCCATGTTCCTTTCTTCCCGGGGCCCGCCGCCTCCTGCTCCCCGCCCCCGACAGCCCTGCATTCCCGCTGCCCTCGCCCGCCCCCTCGGCCCGCCTCCCCTTGCCTCGCCTGGCCTCGCCCAGCGGCCTCGGCGCGCGACGGGGGGAGGCGCGAGGATGCCGCCCCCGCGGCCGGCGCTTGTCGAGCGGCGCCTGGGCCCTCGTTCCAAGTGGAGTCGGATCCTGGGCGCGGGCGCACGCATTCCATTCGGATGGAAGGGCTTGGGAAGGAAGGGAGTCGCTGACCCACCCGCCCGCCTGTGAGCAAAAGGCTCCTGGAGCTGTCGTTGTCTGCCTGACTGATACAATGCTAGGGTTTCCCGTTAACCGCTAGCCACTTCTGCCTCTGTTTACCAAAGTGGGGAGAGAAAGAGGAAACCCTTTGTGGGATGATGTGAATTAGCGAAATCCAGACTGAGCTGAAGTCTCCAGCATGGGCAAAGAAATTTTTCCCTCATTTGGAAACTACTATGCGGACTTCTTTTGCCCCCAGCGGCCCTCCTCGCCCTGATTCGGCTGCGTTTTTGATGGTTTCATCAATCTTCGGTTGGTTCCTCTCTCCGCACATGTTGGGGAGTGCAAGGATTGAGCCTTGGGCCTCTCAGATCTGCTGGTGCCCCCAGCCTGACCTCATTCCACCACTACCAGCGCCCTCCCCGCCTCTCCCGATACCTGTGGCCAGCACTGACCTCTGGGTAATAGAATCCTACATCAGACCACAGGTCCACGACTTTATTTCGATTCTACAGAACACATGCAACTTTATGCTCTGTAGTTGCCTCAAAGTTCACTTATCTAAACTAAATTTATTATCTTTTCCCTCTTCTTTTGAACCTGCTTCACCTCCTATAACCCCAGTTGAGGGGTGAAGGTTTATATCATCACTGTGCTGCTCACTTCCCAAGCTACACTAGCTACTGTCCTACACATCATCTTCACCAAATCTTGTTACTTCTGTCCGACAAATGTCTCTCGATAAGACCTCTGTTTCTCATTCCTGTTGTCAGTGGTTGAGTCCAGTGCCTTATCTTGCGTATTTTTTATTCCACATTAGAGTAACAGGTCTGTCAGTTCTGCATTCCACTGTTTCCAGAATTAGACTCCAGAATCAGGGAACCAACAAATAAAGCTGGACTAGAAAATTGGAGCATGTAAGGCATGGTAGATAACGCTAGAAAAGTAACTTGGGAACAGATTATGAAAATTTACTAAACCAAATTATGGAAATTAAATGTTATCCTTTATACTATTGGAAGCCCACAGACATTTCTAAGCATCAATGTGACATGAACGGCTCTGATTCTGGAGTTGCTTATTGGTCCACTTGTGAGGATTTTTGTTTTGTTTATGTTGAGGTGTAATCCATAGTGAATGCTGTAGTCTTTGATCTTTATCAGTAAGTGCTTGAAGTCCTCTTCACTTTCAGCAAACAAGGTTTGTCATCGGCATATCTCAGGTTGTAATGAGTCTTCCACCAATCCTGATGCCATTTTCTTCTTCACATAGGCCAGCTTCTCAGATTGTTTGCTCAGCATACAGATTGAATAAGTATGGTGAAAGGATACAACCCTGATGCACACCTTTCCTGATTTTAAACCATGCAATATCCCCCTGTTCTGTTCAAACAACTGCCTCTTGGTTTATGTACAAGTTTCATATGAGCACAATTAAGTGTTCTAGAATTCCCATTCTTCTCAATGTTATCCATAATTTGTTATGATCCATACTGTCAAATGCCTTTGCATAGTCAATAAAACACAGGTAAACATCTTTCTGATATTCTCTGCTTTCAGCCAAGATCCATCTGACATTAGCAATGATATTCCTCATTCCACATCGTCTTCTGAATCCAGCTTGAATTTCTGGCAGTTACCTGTCGAAGTACTATGCATGGTAAGTAACTATTATTTTAGTTAGAATGTACAAACAAAACAAAATATTATTTGAAGAGATCATTCATGGAGTTATCTCATTGGAGGGGATCTAAATAACAATGTTGTGTGCCATTGAGTCAATTCCAACTCATATCGACCCTATAGGACAAGGGACAACTACCCCATAGGGTTTCATAGGCTGTAATCTTTACGGGAGCATATCGTCTGGTCTTTTCTCCCATGGAGTGGCTGGTGGGTTTGAACCTTTGGTTAGCAGCCCAACGCTTTAACCATTGTGCCACCAGGGCCCCTTTAAATAACAATAGCGGGGAAAATATAATTTTGTATAAGTCAGTAGTGAAGGCTTTCAATACAAGAAGAGGTTCAGAAGAGAGGTTATAGGTTGAAGTGAGTGGGGGAGGTAGGCAGGGTCATATCATGGAAGGCCTCATGCATAACAAAAAATATAGACTTTATTCTGTAGTTAATATAAATAATAATAAGCATTTTTTAATAGTATAAATTATTTAAAACAAAATCTGGCAACATTCTTCCTGAGACTGTACCTTCATCCCCCTAAAAAATTCAGATTGATTGAAAACATTACCACACATACATAATTCAGAGTTAGATGCATGCTTAACCGAAATTTTAGTTACAAATCATTGCCCAAAAAAAGTGATTTAAAAAAAACACATAGAGAAATTTGTTTAATATAATTTGGATAGTATTGAGCCCATTGCCTCTTAAATCATGTATTCCAGAAGTTTCACCATTAATTTCAATCTTTGTCTTCAGAAACCCTTCACAGGGCCATCCAAAATGCTTCCCGCTCTAATACCTACCCTTTCTTTTTTGGTTACTAATGTTTCTTTGTGATTGTTTTCCTCAACATCTTTTTAGAACTCTCAGCGTTTGCTCCAGCAGGCCCTAAGGCTATAAATTTCTTTCTCTACCCACAGAATTCCTTCCTTTAATACCCATTTTAAAACTCTATTTCTCATAAGAAGTTTTCCCCTTTTTGGATAAGTGAGATGCACAAACTTGTACTTTTCTTCACCTGATTGGCACAATCATGCTGTCATATCAAAATTTTCAGTAACCTATAGGGTCCAAAATATAGTGTGGGATAACATCACTTGGATGCTGTTTGGTTTTATTTCATCTGTGTGGTAGGTTCTTCTATACAAGCCCCACCTTTTAATGCCACAGTGGACATTCAGAGAAGCCATTTGACAAGGCAACCTTAAAAACAGCCCAGTCTAATTTAATACTTAATATTCTCCACAACTCTAACTTCTGTATTATTAGAGTGGTCAGCCTCCTGTTTTGCTATCCTTTTCCAGTCTGAATTGATGAAACAGACAAGAGCTGAAGTTGGTCCTGCAGTCTCCACCTTCAAAAAGAAATCCAAAAGAAGTTCCCGGCATGTGTGGCATTGCTTAGCAATCCACCCAAACAAACATGTTTCTCCCTCAGTTTTTTTCCCAGTCCTTATTTATTCAAGAATGTTGTAAAATAAACTTTTTACCACTTGACAACTGAAATCATTAGAAGAAAATTTGGTGTTTTGGGCTTTATAAGAAGAACTGCTAACCATAGTAAAACTTGTACTTTATTTTATTTCTCATTTTACTGCCCTAGTAATGCAAGGCTAGGGTTTGTGGTATTCTTCTTCATGGTTTGGATTGGACTGAATGTGTCCCTGCCTCTGTGAGGGTTATCTTGGCACCACTATTGGTTGGCACTGTGATCTTGATGATCTAACCTTTCTGTCTCAGTTTCCTTCTCTGTATAATGAGGTTAAATACTTGCCTTACAAATCTCCCACAGAATTCTTATTGAAAATATGAGGGAATATTAATAAATTCATCAAACACTTATTGAGTACCCACTAGATGCCAGGAACCGTGTTAGATTCTGGGGAAACAAACACATAATCCCTACCTTCATGTGGCTCAAATCTTGTAAATAGACTGCCTGGAAACATTGCCAAGCCCTCTTCTATACCCCATAAAGATTTATGAATCTTTCTAAACTCACACATTGTCTGCTTCAGGAACTTTCCTTAGCTACAGTCCCCAACCATATATTGAAAATATATGTTATCACAGTTGTCTCCCTGGGTAGAATGTAAGCTCCAGGAGAGGCAGAGGCCCTTACTTATTTGGTTTGTTGTTTAGCTGCTCAGCAGCCTGTGATGGTTAAGATTGTATGTCAACTTGGCTAGACCATGATTCTCAGTGTTTTGGCAGTTGCATAATGTTGTGATCACTGTCCTGTTGAAATTTGATATGTGATTACCCCCATGACGGAATCTGTTGAGAGGTACTGGCGGGGGCAGGGCCTGTGTCAGCTCAATGCCCCCTCAGCTTCATCTCTCTGCCCTTCACCAGCTACTTCCTTACTGCTCGCCTTGCCAATGTTTTTGGCTTGTTCCAGACCTGGCAGCTGCATCTTGCCATCTCACCTCTGATTCTTGGGACTTGAGCTAGCAGCTTACCTGTCGATCTTGGAATTCATCGATCTTCACAGCTTTCGAGCAAGAGTCCTGTTCCCCGACCTGCTGATCTTGGGTTCACCAGCCCCTGCAGCTACGTGAATCAAGAGAAACCTTGCGGTCTTTTCTGCTGATCTTGGAATTCATCGTCCTTCACAGCCTGTGAGCGGGATCCCTGCTCTCTGACGTGCTGACTTTGGGTTCGCCAGCTTCCGTGGCTGCGTGATTTGGGAGAGGCCTCTACTCTGATCCACGAACTTGGGATGTTCTAGCCTCTACAATCGCATGAACTGTTTCCTTGATATAAATCTCTATATATATATTTATACAGTTTACTGGTTTTGCTTCTCTAGAGAACCCAGCCTAAGACATTTGGTACCAAGAGTGGTTCTAGAGAAACAAAATTATAAGGATGAGTTTTCTACATTGGTTCTCAAGTCTGGTTAGTCTTAAAGATGTTGATGACTCTGCTTCCAGCATTAAAGAGGGCACTGCTAATCAGTGGCGTGAGGTGGTGATACAAATACACAAAATATCACCACTGGTAGATCAGGTATTGGTGAAAGGTAGGCTCAGGGTGAACACATGTGTGATATCTTTCTACGGTTTTGTCAGAATGAGAAGTATAAGGAAGCTGGTTGGTTGGTCCTACTTTTGCTAGACAAACTGGTGAAAGAAAGAGATGCACTCAGGGCTTCAGAGTCAAAGCTCAAGTGCCGCATAAATGACCTCAAGGCTTCCACTTGTGCTTTGAAGGAAAGCCTTATTTCTTGTAGTAACAGAGCTGAAATCGCCAAAAACCAAACCCAGAGTCTTATTGTAACTGTGGCTGAATTACAATGCTAGCTCAATAGCCAGCCTCGAGAGGTGTCTGAAGTTAAAAGTAAGGGCATTCATTGGGAAGAAATGGGATCCTGAAACTTGGGATGGAGACATATGGGCAGATAAGCAGGAAACTGGAGACACTGAGCCCCTAAATTCTCGTAAATCACTCCTGCCAACAGAACCACTCCCATCTGAAGAGATTACTTCATGTTTGTCTGTTACACCACCCTGCCCAGAAAAACCATTAGCCCCTCCACTGCCATCTAATGAGATTAGCCCTAGCTCAGCTGCCTCTAAAGAGCCCTTGCCTGAGTCATTGCCTGGAGGATCACCTGAGGCAGATGCTTTACAAGACAATGCTGAATGTTCTCAAAACAATTCCACACTACAGATTCTGGCTTCTATACCTATAACTAGACTTAAGTCCCAGCGAGCCCCAAAAGGTGAAGTACAAAGTGTGACCCAGGAGGAGGTATGCTACACTCCAAAAGAACTACTTGACTTTTCTAGTATGTACAAACAGAAACCTGGGGAATATGTGTGGGAATGACTATTAAGG
>NW_004444222.1:1095830-1102648 GCF_000243295.1 Trichechus manatus latirostris
GGGAACTGCCCTAACTGAATTAAGACACCTAACTACAATGGGGCTGATTGGACCCCGTGGTAGTAGGGGCCAAGTGGAGGCACTCAGTTGACAAAGACAAGGTGGGCATGGTTACAGTAATGGACAGTGGAGTCAAGGCAGTAATCAGAATAGTCTGACTTGTATGGATTTATAGCATTGGCTACTTAGTCATGGTGTCCTTAGGAGTGAAATAGATGGGAAATCTACTAAATATTTACTTGATCTGTACAAACAGATGAATTCTAGGTCAGGTGAACAGCAGTCTAACTCAAATCGCGAGAGTAGAGAATTATGGTCCCTCAATCAGTTCCCGGACTTGAGTGAGTTTCAAGATCTACAACCCCTTGAATGAAGGGGAGGCTGGGTCCCCTTGAGGAAGGACTCCAATACAATGCCAGAAATTTTTACTGTTAGTCTTTTTCCCAGCCTTCCCCAGACGGATCTACGGCCTTTTACAAGATTGACTGTTCACTGGGAAAAGGAAATAACCAGACTTTTTGGGGATTACTGGATACTGTCTCTGAATTGACACTAATTCCAGGAAGCTCAAAATGTCATTGTGGCCCACCAGTCAGAGTGGGGGCATATGGAGGTCAGGTAATTAATGCAGTCTTGGCTCATGTCTGTCTCACAGTAGGTCAGTGGGTCCCCGAACCCATTGTGTAGTGATTTCCGCAGTTCCAGAATGCATAATTGGAATACAGATACTCAGCAACTGGCAGAACCCCCACATTGTATCCCTGACAAATAGAGTAAGGGCCATTATGGTAGGAAAAGCCAAGTGGAAGCCATTAGAACTGCCCCTACGTAGGAAAATAGTAAACCAAAAACAATACTGCGGTCCTGGAGGGATTGCAGAGATTACTGCCACCATTAAGGACTTGAAGGATGCAGGGGTGGTGATTCCCACCGCATCCCCATTCAACTCGCCTATGCAGCTGTGCAAAAAACAGATGGATCTTGGAGAATGACAGTAGATTATTAAGAACTTAACCAAGTGGTGACTCTGATTACAGCTGCTGTTCCAGATGTAGTTTCATTGTTTGAGCAAATTCATACATCTCCTGGTACTTGGTATGCAGCTACTGATCTGGCTAATGCCTTTTTCTCCATACGTGTTTCAAAGGACCACGAGAAGCAGTTTGCCTTCAGCTGGCAAGGCCAGCAATACACCTTTACTTTCCTACCTCAAGACTACATCAACTCTCCAGCCCTATGTCACAGTTTAGTCTGCAGGGAACTATCGCCTTTCCCTTCCATAAGATGTCACATTGGTCCATCACATTGATGACATTATACTGATTGGACCTAGTAGGAAGAAGTGTCAATCACTCTGGACTTACTGGTAAAACATTTGCGTGCTAGAGGGTGGGAAATTAATCGCACAAAAATTCAGGTGCCTTCCACCTCAGTGTAATTTCTAGGGGACTAGTGGTGTGGGGCATGTCAAGATATTCCTTCTAAAGTGAAGGATAAGTTATTGCATCTGGCGGCTCACACAGCTGAAAAGGAGCCACAGTGCCTAGTGGGCCTGTTTGGATTTTGGAGGCAACGCATTCCTCATTTGGGTGTGTTACTCTGGCCTATTTATCAAGTGACTCGAAAAGCTGCTACTTTTGAGTGGGAACCAGAACAAGAGAAAGCTCTACAGCAGGTTCAGGCTGCTGTGCAAGCTGCTCTGCCACTTGGACCATATGATCCAGCTGATCCAGTGGTGTTTGAAGTGTCTGTGGCACATAGAGATGCTGTTTGGGGTCTTTGGCAGGCCCCTATTGGTGAATCACAGTGCAGACCCTTAGGATTTTGGAGCAGACCCTTCAGGAATGAAGGTTTGGGTCACCCCACCAGACAAAGAACAATGACCAGCTGAGGTGCTTGCTGAGGGCAAAGGGAATACTGAATGGGTGGTGGAAGAAGGTAGTTCTAAATACCACTTACGGCTATGTGACCAGTTGCAGAAACGAGGACTGTAGTTGTTATATGAGTATTTCTGTTTCGTATGTGTGCATCTAATATTTTTGTTTCCTTCACTTATAAAATATAAGATGTAAATGGGGCTAGTGCGTTTTCAATTGTACGCGTGTTAGTTGTATCATGTTAGGTGCAAGTATGACTTTGTAATTGTGTTTATTCAGAGACTATGTATGGTTTTGGGAGATGTGTACAGATGCCAAGTTGACAAGGGGTGGACTGTGATGGTTAAGATTGTGTGTCACCTTGGCTGGGCCATGATTCTCTGTTGTCAACCTGGCAACGGATGGAGGTTATGCACAGGCCCAGCAATATAGCACATATCAAATTGTATAATGTTGTGATCACTTTCCTGTTGAAATTTGATACGTGATCACCCCCATGATGGAATCTGCTGAGTGTTACCGGCGGGGGTGGGGCCTGTGTCAGCTCACTGCCCCCTCAGCTTCATCTCTCTGCCCTTCACCAGCTACTTCCTTACTGCTCACCTTGCCAATGTTTTTGGCTTGTTCCAGACCCGGCAGCTGCTTCTTGTCATCTCATCTCTGGTTCTTGAGAGTTGAGCTAGCAGCTTACCTGTCAATCTTGGAATTCGTCAATCTTCATAGCCTGTGAGCAAGAGTCCTGTTCCCCAACCTACTGATCTTGGGTTCACTGGCCCCTGCAGCTACGTGAATCAGGAGAAACCTTGCGTTCTTGTCTGCTGATCTTGGAATTTGTCAACATTCACAGCCTGTGAGTGGGAGCCCTGCTCTCCAACCTGCTGAACTTGGGTTCACCAGCTTCTATGGCTGCATGAATTGGGAGAGGCCTCTACCCTGATCCACAGGCTTGGGACATTCTAGCCTCTACAATCGCATGAGCTAGTTCCCTGATATAAATCTCTCTGTATATATATTCATATGCCTTACTGGTTTTACTTCTCTAGAGCCTAATAATTCTCCTTTTTTAAGGTAATGGTAGCCACGTGTATTCATTTCCCAGGGCTAACATAACTAAATATCACACACTGGGTGGCTTATAAGAACAAAAATGTATTGTCTCACTCTCCTGGAGAATAGGAGTCTAAATTTAGCACATCAGCAGGGCCATGCTCTCTCTGTTCACTCTAGGGAAAGATTCTTCCTGGTCTCTTCCAGCTTCTGGTTGTCCCAGGCATTTATTGGCATTCCTTGTCTTGTAAGTGCACCTTCACCTGGCTTTCTAACTCCCATGCATGTGTGTCTGTCTCTGTGTATCTCCTTTTCTTTTGTAAGGACAACACTCATACTGCATTAGGATCCACCCTACTCCAGTATGATCTCATGTTAACAGGTAACATTTTCAAAGACTTTATTGCCAAACAAGGCCATATTCACAGGTACCAGGGGTTAGGACTTTAACATATATTTTGGGGGGCTATAATTCAATCTATAACACCAAATTTTATTGGGAAACCACACTCCCCCATTCTGTGTCCATGTGTGCCTCCCATGCACTGACACCACTGTTATCTCCCAAGGGGTGGGTGGGGGATGCAGGCTGGGCCAATCAGAGCATCACATCCTCTTGGACCTTCTGATTGGTATTTAAGAATGGGCCTGAGATCCAGTTAAGTTCAATTAAAATCAGACCAGATTTTTTTTTTTCAACTTGTTGGAAAATAAAAGGTTTTCTTCTCACTATATTTGGAGCTGTATAGATGTAAGCCCAGACATGCTGGCAGCCAAAATGTTGATACTCAGGGGAAAAATGGAGCCAATTATATATATTTATATAAATACATATAGTGTGAAAAACTGGAAGAATACTAAAATTGACATAGTAGTTATGTTTGAGTTGTCATACTATTCAAGAATAGTGTGAAATACATATTTATCATTTTTCATGGCATGTTTTTTTCAAATGAAAAGACGATATTTACCATCTATGTCTTTTTCTAAGTTCAGAAGAATTTTGAACAAGGGAGAGCAACTGAGGCTTTTCTCTTAACCAACTCAAATCTATTCACTAGGACCCTTTGGGAGTAGTTGTTCAAAAACGTTGAATCCAATTGTACTTTGACTAGACTAGATTTTCCTAAAAGATATTCGTGATGATAGTTGCACAGTATTGTGAATGTAACTAATGCCACCGCATTGTACACTTAAAAATGGTTAAATGGTAAAAAAAAAAAAAAAAAAAGATATCAGAATTTTTTAAAATGGCTTTTTATACCAACATAAATGAGGCTTATAACATTCCCAGATCTATCGGACGTTACAGCTCACCTCCTTTATGTCTATTTTACACAATCTTGGAGTCCCTAGGTGGTGCAGTTAGCACACTAAGCTGCTAATGGAAAGGTTGTAGGTTCAAGTCCACCCAGATACACCACAGAAGAAAGGCCTGGTAATCTACTTCTGAAAAATCAGCCATTGAAAACCCTACAGAGCACAGTTGTACTCTGACACACATGGGGTTGCCATTGACTCAGTGGTAACTTTTTTTTTTAAGCACAATCTCACATATGATCAAGATATAAAAGAAGTTGTCCTTGCCTACAAGAAGCTTGTAATTTGCGTGAAAAAACAAGCTATAAAAAGATAAATCAATTAGCCAACAAGAGCTTTAAGGTACTTATTTGGGAAGTTTTATTTGTGTGTGTTTTTAATATGGATTCTGTAGTCTAACTCCCAAAGATTCTGATCACTATGTCTTAGGTGGGTCCTGAAAGCAGAGCAAAGAGATGGAGAAAGACTAGGTTCTCATTTGAGCCCCCGGAGTCAGCACTAGAAGTTAAATCTGCCTCCTGGACTTCTCATGAGCCAAAAAAAAATTCCATCCACAGTCATGTACAGAAGATGCTATACAAACACTTAGTTGGGCCCTTTGAGTTAAGTAGGGTCCATTGGGTGATGGGTGGCAAATTCCAAAGAGCATTCTAAAAATATCTTTTCATTCTCTTAATAGTATTATTTGAAGAGCAGAAGTTCTTATTTTTAATTATGTTCAATTTATGAATTTTTCTAATATGGATTGTGCTTTTGGTATCATATCTAAGAAATCTTGGCTTAATCCAAGGCCACAAAATGTTTCTCCTGTATTTTTTTCTAGAGGTTTTATAATTTTAGGCTTTAAGTTTAGGTATATGATTCAAGATTCATTTTAAGATAATTTTTGTATATGCGTCAAATGGATTGAGGGTTCTTTTTTTTTTTTTACATATGGATATACAATTTTTCCAGCACCGTTGGATGAAAAGAATATCCTTTCTCTATTGAATTACTTTTGCACATTTGTTGAATATCAATTGACAGTATATGGGTGAGTCTATATCTAGACTCTGTTCTGTTCCCTTGATATTTGTGTTTATCCTTTTACTAATACCATCCTGCCTTGGTTACTGTATCTTTCCTCATACTCTTGCTAACTGGCTGTTTAAGATATTTAAATTTTTTTTTATTTTAATTGTTTAATTTTATTTAATGACTATTTCTTTACTTTGGTCTTATACTCCTTATTTTGCGCTGAGCCATAAAGGGTTACTCATCAATTTATCACAGAGTATTAGTGTGCTAAGTTGGATTTCTCTCTGAATGACATTTAGAAATCATTTACAGGTGCGAATTTTAATACTAACCAATAATTTTTTAAATGAAGCAAGTCCATGCTTTTTTAAATTTAACAATTTTTCGGTTTCCTTTGACTTTTCTGAAAGATGAGGATATTAGCAAATATGTAAGTGTTACCAACAAACACTTTATAAAATTATAAAATAATAAAACTTTTAAATTGACAAAGTTCATAAACTTCTGTTCTGTTCTAAAACCATAATTAAAGTAGTTTGTCTTAGATATGTATTTAAATGTAATCGGTGCTCATGAGTACTTTTTAAACATGGATTTCTCCATCCCTGAATTCTTTCTCTTGATCCTGTCTTTTTTGGATAGATTTTTCATTAGGTAGATTTTTTTTTTTTTTTTTTTTTTTTAAGAAGGACTCATTAATGCCTCATTCCTGAAATCTGTACAAAATTGAGAATGCCTTTCTATTGACATAAATATAAAACAAATGGGCTGGGCTTAATATTCTTGCTTAATCTTTTTTTTCTACCCCTTCTGTAAACATTCCTCCACCTTTCTCTGTCATTAAATGTTGCTAACGGGAAGTATGAAGTCAGATCGAATTCACTGTCCCACTGTCTTTCTCTAAAGTCCTAGCAGATGATTTAATTTTTATGCCCAAAGGTCACTTGTTTAGTGAGGTCTTTTTTCTTCTTCTTCTTCCAGTATTGCTACAGGGTATGTCTTTGTGTTGATCATTCTATATAACTATTTTCCTAGGAAATACTGTACACTTTTAATCAGCAAATCCAAATTTTCATTTATTTTAGCAAAGTTTTCTTCTTTTACAGTTTTTGAATAATCTTCTGTTTAATTTGTTTTAGTTTCTTAATTTAGAGATACTGTGGAGTTTATAAGAAACTCTGGTGGTGCAGTAGTTAAAGCAATCAACTGCTAACCCAAATTTCAGCTGTTCTAAACCACCAGAGGTTCTTTGGGAGAAAGATGTGGCAGTCTGCTTCCGTAGAGATTTGCAGCCTCGGAAACCGTATGCGGTCACTATGAGTAGAAATTGACTTGATGGCAGTGGGTTTTTGGTTTGGGAGGGGTTTATAATTAACTTTACTCAAAGAATTTGGTCTTTGTCTTTGGTTAAAACCAAAAAACCCAAACCCACCTGTCATGGATTGAATTGTGTCCCCCAAAAAATGTGTGTAGCAACTTGGCTAGGTCATGATTCCCAGTATTAGATGATTGTGTTATCTGATGTGATTTCCTTATGTGTTGTAAACTCTATCACTA
>NW_004444222.1:1103067-1112341 GCF_000243295.1 Trichechus manatus latirostris
TTACTGAGATATAATTCCAAAGCCTTAGAATTTTTCCAGTGATTGCAATGTCTTTGAAAATGCTTCCAGACTACACCTACCTAACAGGTTGTGTTAATGAAATGACTCTTGGATTGGGGCTGGCCAGGCCAGAAAGACCCACCTTGTGATATCAGCTCGACCTCAGGGAAAGAGGGAGGCTGGAGGCTGTGTTCAATCACATGGGGCAATGATCAATCAATCATGCCTATGTAATGAGGCCCCAATAAAGGCTCTGGACATGGAAGTTCCATTAGCTCTCTGCTTGGTGAAAGACATAGGGTCTCAAAAGGGTGGTGCACCCTTTCTGGGACACAGAAACTCCTTACTGGGGACCCTACCAGCCTTGCCCTATTAATTCTTCTTTATGCTGGTCCTGATTTGTATCCTTTATAATAAAACTGTAATAAGTAAGTACAGTGGAGCCCTGATGGCACAGTGGTTAAGAGATCAGCTGCTAACCAAAAGGTTGGCAGTTTGGATCTACCAGCTTCTCCTTGAAAACTCTATGGGGGCAGTTCTACTCTGTCCTATAGGGTCACTATGAGTCAGAATTGACTGGATGGTGACAGGTTTGGTTTGATTTTACTTAGTGCTTTCCTGAGTTCTATGAGTTGTTCTAACAAATTATTGAACCTAAGGAAGTAGTGGGAACCAGCAGGTCAGAAGTGAGAAGGGCATGGGGACATCCAAGCTTGCAGCTGGCATCTGAAGTCTTGGGCAGATGTGGCAGTCTGGAGGACTGTGCTCTTGAATTTGTGCGACCTGACTCAGCTCTGGTGGTTAGGATCAGAGGAAGAAGTGCTGCTTGTACAGCTGGTGTCAGAACTGAGCAGAACAGAAATGCAGTAGAATTGCTTAATTCATTTTAAATACCAATTATGCATATGTTGGAGCTACTGTGTCCGATTTCTAGATTATCTTCTTTCTAATGATTTCTCTTTTTGTCATTTTCAGTTTTTGTTTTTTAATATGATTTTTATAAGTCCTTTCCTCCATGTTACTGTACCTTTCATGTTTTTGCTATTTCTGACATGGTTTTTATTTCTCTAATTATTTATTTTAAATCTTTAATTTCTCCTGTATATTCTGCCAGCTCACTTTTCATTTTTCCATGGTCATATCTTTTATTTTATCTTTTTCATTCTTTGTTTTTAAAGTTATAATTATTTTTTAAAGTATGACTGCTTCTGGCCCTGATGGAACAATAGGGACAGAATTACTCTCTTACCTTAAACAACTAAAAAAACCAGGCTAAGTATATGAAGAATGGTTTTCAAACTTTGGGCAGTAGGAAGAATAGTAATCCCTGAAAGAAGGTAAACAAATGAGGTGAGCCCTAAGGTTTCCCCAGTGATTTCCTAGAGAGAAATTTCAGGCCACAGTGCAGTCTCTGTCAGTTGAGAAGACAGAGCTAAAAATTTGGAGAAGCCAAGGCAGACAGAATTTATGGACAGAGTACCAGAGAGAAGAGATATGCACAAAGAAAGAGCTCCAGAGATCTCCAGAGCGTTCCCCTTGAGTCTTCAGAACATGCATTTGGGAAATCTGCCAAAAACAGGTGAAAAAAACTACCAGAAAGAAGCAAGTGGAAAAATTCCTGATGCTCACATAGAGCTGGGAACTTTCTAAGTTCTTACTATACAAAATGGAGAAGCCTTTTAATACCTGGAGGATTGAGTACAATACTCAAAAGGGTATTTTCTCCATTCAAAAAACCCCATTTCTGTCAAGTCAATTCCAACTCATAGAGACCCTATAGGACAGAGTAGAACTGCCCTATAGGGTTTCCAAGGCTGTAACTCTTTTTACGGAAGCAGACTGCCACATCTTTCTCCTACAGAGTGGCTGATGGGTTTGAACCACTGACCTTTCTGTTAGTAGCTGAGTGTTTAACCACTGCACCACCAGGGCTCCTTATTGCCTTCATAAACCAAAAAACGAAACCCATTGCCATGGAGTCGATTCCAACTCACAGAGACCCTATATAGTGGGGCCAAATTAGCCTAGGCTAAAGGCTGGTTTGTCCTATCTAATCTGTAGTCAAATTAGCCTTTTGAGTATGCCTTCTATTTCCTACTGGGATCCTAAATGATATGTTAAAAATTTACATTACTGTTATGTTTTCATTTATTACTCATTGTAGTTGTAATCCATCACCAATCTGTCAGTTTGTCATACTGTGGTGACTTGCATGTTGCTATGATGCTGGAAGCTATGCCACCAATATTTCAAATACCAGCAGGGTCACTTATGGTGGACAGGTTTCAGCAGAGCTTCCAGACTAAGACAGAAGAAAGACCTCGTGATCTACTTCCAAAAATTAGCCAAAGAAAACCTATGCATCACAACAGAATATTGTCCAATATAATGCTGGAAGATAAGCCCTCTAGGATGAAGGCACTCAAAATACATAGTGGCCACAACAGTGAATTTGAGGATACTAATGATCTTAAAGATGGCGCAGGACTGGGCAATATTTTGTTCTGTTATACATGCGGTTACCATGAGTCGGAGCTGACTCAACGGCAGCAAACAACAATAACAAAAATTGTAATAGTTTTTGCTTTATAATACTTTGTTGCCCTATTATTGGTGAACAAAGACAGTTTTATCTTTATTGGACCTTCAATAATAGATAATAAACTGTTTCATTTCATGCATTTTGCTGTTAATTCTACTTCTTTATTTGACAGTAATATTGCAACTTTTTAAGAAGTTTTTAATCTGTTTGTAAGGAAAACACCCAAAGCAAAGAGAAACAAAAGATGATGTAGGATTTTTTTATTTTTATTTTTACCATTGTGTGAATATTTGTCTTTGAACAGAAGGATTTAATCCATCTACATTAGGTGTTATAATTGATATCTTTCATCATATTCCTGTCATTTCAAGATTTCTTTCTTTTTAGTAAGTCCTTGCTATTTCAGTGGTTTGTCTCTTGCATTACGTACCATTTTCTTTTATCTTCTGTGTTTTGTAAGCTACATAGCCTTTGTTAAATTCTATATCAGTGCATGTCTTTTGTCCATTTTCTAATTAAATTGTTTGCTTTTTTAATGTCGAGTTTTGAGGTTTCTTTATATTTTCATAGTGTCCCAGAAGAAAATCACTTAAAATTTGCTAGCACGAGGTGTGTGTGTGTCTTGCCCTTGGCCCCATTCTCTGTCTACTGTGTGATGATCCTTTTGGATGGTCCTTTTCAGACCTATAGCTGGATGGGAAGGTTGAAGTATATGGTTCGTAGTCAAATTTCTGATTCCTAGAGGACTTCATATAGTGCTCCTCTGCTCTATGGAACCAGAATCTTCTTTTATCCTATTGCCTAGTTTTTAGATATGTTAAATGGTAGAAAATGTGAAAACTACAATCTTGCACATACTGCTACCAGATTACTTCAGTCTCTGTGACCTCACCTATATTGCTTCACTTGCAGGGAAAAAATTTTTTTCTTTCAGAATTGTCATTAGTCATATCTCCTTACCTATTTCCTGCCCGATAGTATTCTGGCATTTGGCATTTCTGCTCTGATTTATAAGGATGTCTGGACAAGGCCATAGTACAGAATGCTACTGTCTTTCAGATTATCAATGGAAGATTGAGGAATTGCTGCGCTCCTTTCCGGTTGTTACAAACCCTTTGTCTCTGAGTTAGCCAACAAGTAAGGAGCTCTAGTGGTGCAGTGGTTAAGCACCCAGCTACTAACCAAAAGGTTGGCAGTTTGAACCCACCGGCAGATCCACGGGAGAAAGATGTAGCATTCTGCTTCTGTAAGATTTACAGCCTTGGAAACCCTATGGGGCAGTTCTACTCTGTCCTATAGGATCACTGTGAGTCAGAATCAACTCGATGGCACTGGGTTTAGCCAACGAATAATGGAGGCAAGTACGAAGTCATTTTCTCTTCCCTTTCCTTCCCTCCCCACCCCTCTCCTCTCTTCTTCTCTTTTTCCTCTTCCTGTTTCTTTTTCTCCTCCTTCCCTTTCTTCTTCCCTTCTTCTTCCCCTTCTCCTCTGCTCCTAACCTCCTCTCCCACTCCTCTTTCTTTTCCTGCTCTTTCTCCTCCTCCTTCTCCTGTTTTATGTTTCACAAGGCGAAGTCTGGTAAAGCCTGGAGGAAAACCCTGTGCAGACTTTTCTGTCTTGTGGTTAGGGAGGAAACACCCACATTATTCAGTGTTATAATTTTTCATTTTATTCTTTATCTTCGTTGGTATTTTAGCAAATTTTAGGAAAGACTGCATCATGGGCAAAGAGCCAAATATACATTTTTTTTTAAATTAAACTTTTTACTTTGAAATAAGTATAGATTCACAGGAAGATGTGAAGATATGTATAAGAGGGCCCTTCACTGTGTACTCTTCACCTGCCTTCCCCAGTGTTAACATCTTGCGTAACCAAAGTACAGTATCAGAACCAGAAAATCGTCGTCAGTACACTCCATAGAACCTACTCAGATTTTACTAGTTATTCATGTATGTGTGTGTGTGTAGTACTCTATGCAATTTTATCACATGTGTAGCTTTCTATAATCACCACCACAACAAGATACTTAAATGTGCCATCACTGCAAGACTCTCTCATACTACCCCTTTATAGCTGTGCCCATACTTCCCTTCCATCCCTAAACCCTGGCAATACTAATTTGTTCTTCCTCTGTATAATTATGTTACTTCACAGATGTAATATGAATGAAATCGTGCAATATGTATCTTTTGAGATTGGCTTTATCACTCAGCATAGTTTCCTTGAGGTTCATCTAAGTTGTGGTGTGTATCAATAATTCATTCTTCTTTCTTGCTGAATAGTATTCTACAGTATGGATGTACCACAGTTTGTTTAACCGTTCACTCATTGAAGTACATTTGGGTAGTTTCCAGCTTACAAATAAAGCTGCTATGAACCTTTTGTACAAATTGCTGCTTGAAAATAAGTTTTTTTTTTTTTTAATTTTATTGTCCTTTAGGTGAAAGTTTACAGAGCAAATTAGTTTCTCATTAAAAAATTCTTTTTTCAGTTTTTTAAATTGTGCTTTAGATGAAAGTTTATAGCACAAATTCGTTTCTCATTAAAAAATTTATACACAAACTGTTCAGTGACTTTGATTGCAATCTCTGTTATGTGTCAGCACTCTCCCCCTTTCCTTTTACACCCCGGGTTCCTGTGTCCATCGTCCAGTTTTCCTGTTCCTCCCTGCCTTCCCGTCTTTGCTTTTGGGCAGGTGTTGCCCATTTGGTCTCATATACTTGATTGAATGAAGAAGGATATTCCTCATATGTGTTATTGTTTGTTTTCTAGGCCCATCTAATCTTTGGCTGAAAATTGGACTTCGGGAGGGGCTTAATTTCTGAGTTGGCAGGGTGTCTGCAGGCCATAGTCTCGGGGGTTCCTACAATCTCTGTCAGACTAGTAAGTCTGATCATTTTTTGTGAATTTGAATTTTGTCCTACATTTTTCTCCCACTCTGTCCAGGACCCTCTATTGTGATCCCTGTTAAAGCAATTGGTGGTGGTAGTCAGGCACCATCTAGTTCTTCTTGGGTTCAGGGCCTGGTGGATGCTGTGGTTTATCTGGTCCATTAGTCCTTTGGACCAATATTTTCTTTGTGTCTTTGGATCTCTTCATTCTCCTTTGCTCTGGATGGAAAGGGTCCAATAGATGTATCTTATATGGCCTCTTGTAAGATTTTAAGATCCCAGATGCTACTCACCAAAGTAAGATGCAGAACATTTTCTTTATGAACTATGTTACACCAAGTGAGCTAGATATCTCCTGAAAGTAGGATGTAGAACATTTTATGAACTATATTGTGCCAGTTGAACTAGATATCCCCTGAGACCATGGTCCCCAGCCCTCAGCTCCAGTAACTTGGTCCCTTAAGATGTTTGGATGTGTCTAGGAAACTTTTATGATTTTACCTTGGTCAGGTTGTGCTGATGTCCCCTATATTGTGTGTTGTCTTTCCCTTCACGAAAGTTAACAGTTGTCTACTATCTAGTTAGTGATTTCCCCTCCATACCACTCCTCCCTTGTAGCCATCAAAGACTGTTTTTTTCTGTGTGTAAACCTTTTCGTGGGTTTTTATAATAGTGGTCTCATACAATATGTGTCCTTTTGTGATTGACTTATTTCACTTAGCATAATGCCCTCCAGATTCATCCATGTTGTGAGATGTTTGACCAATTCATCATTGTTCTTTCTCGATGGGTAGTATTCCATTGTGTGTATGTGCCATAATTTGTTTATCCATCCATCTGTTGATGGACGCTAGGTTGTTTCCATCTTTTTGCTATTGAGAATAATGTGCAATGAACATGGGTGTGTATATGTCTATTCGTGTGACAGCTCTTATTTCTCTAGAATAAATTACTACAGTGGGATTGTGGATTGTATGGTATTTCTATTTCTAGCTTTATAAGGAGGTGTCATATTGTTTTCCATAGTGGTTGTGCCATTTTACATTCCCACCAGCAGTGCACAAGAGTTCCAATCTCCCCACAACCTCTCCAACATTTGCTATTTTCTGGTTTTTTGATTAGCGCCAGTAATGTTGGAATGAGATGGTATCTCATTGTAATTTTGATTTGCATTTTCTCTAATGGTTGGTGATTTTGAGCATTTCCTCTTGTGTCTGTTAGCTGGCTGAATGTCTTCTTTGCTGAAGTGTCTGTTCATTTCTTTTACCCATTTTTTAATTGGATTATTTGTCTTTTTGTTGTTGAAGTGTTGAAGTATTCTATAGATTTTACAGATTAGACCCTTTTCGGATATGTCATAGCCAACAATTTTTTCCCAATCTGTTGGTTCTCATTTCACTCTTTTGGTGAAGTCTTTTGATGTGCATAAGTGTTTAATTTTTAGGAGCTCTCAGTTATCTAGTTTATCTTCTAGTTCTATTTATACCATGTATTAGGGCCCCGAGTATTGTCCCTATTTTTTTCTTCCATAGTCTTTATTGTTTTCGGTTTTATGTTTAGGCCTTTGATCCATTTTGAGTTAGTTTTTGTGTATGATGTGAGGTACGGGTCCTGTTTCATTTTTTTACAAATAGACATTCAGTTTTTCCAGCACCATTTGTTAAAAAGACTGTCTTTTCCCCATTTAATGGACTTTGATCCTTTGGCAAAGATCTGCTGACCATAGGTGGATGGATTTACATGTGGGTTCTTAATTCTGTTCCATTGGTCTCTGTGTCTGTCATTGTATGAAAATAAGTTTTTGTTTCATCCAGATAGAAACCCAAGAGTGTCATTCCTGGGTCATATGGTATGTCTATTTTAGTTTTAAAAGGAACTGTGAAACTATTTTCCATAGTGGGTGCACTGTTTTACTTTCTCCACTAGCAATATATAATTGATGTGTCTTGGTATGGATCTCTTTGACTTTATTCTATTCGAGATTCACCCAATGTCTTGGATTTATAGGTTTCTTTCTTTAGCCAAATTGTAAAGTTTTCCACCATTCCTTCTTCAAATACTTTTTCAGTCCCCTACTCTTTCTCCAATCCCTCTGGGATTACAAAGATGTAAATATTAGATCTTTTGTTACAGTCTCATAGGTCCCAGAGGCTTGGTTCATTTTGGTTTTTTGTTGTTTTCAGTTTATTATCTCTCTGTTATTCAGATTGAGTAAATTGTATTGATTTATCTTCAAGTTCACTGATTCTATCCTCTGTCATTTCCACTCTATTACTGAGTCGATCTAGTGAATTTTTTATTTTAGTTATTGTATTTTTCAGTTCTATAATTTCCATTTGGCATTTTACAACTAACTTGTAATTGACTGTTGAAGCATTTTTACAACAGCTGTTTAAAATCTTTGTCAGCTAATTTCAACATCTGATTCATCTTCATCTTGGCATCTGCTCTTTGTCTTTTCTCATTCAAATTGTGGTTTTCTTCGTTCTTGGTATGATGAGTGATTTTCAACTGCATTCTGGACATTTTGGTTTTTACATCAGGAGCCTCTTGATATTATTTAAATCTTCTGTTTTAGCAGACAGTCATCTTGTTTTAGGTTTAAAATGTAGGTTCTGGCCCTTTTTTTTTTTAGAGCAGTTTTAGGTTTACAGAAAAATTGTGCAGAAAGTACAGAGTTCCCATTAACTCCTTCCATTGTTTCTCCTATTAACATCTTGCATTCCTGTAGTATATTTGTTATTATTAATGAAGCACTATTGATACATTATTATTAACTAAACTTCATAGTTTACATTAGCACCCACTCCTTGTGCTGTACAGTTCTATAAGTTTGACAAATGCTTAAAGTAATGTATCCATCATTACTGTATTATACAGAATAGCTTCATCACCCTAAAAACACCCTGTGATCCACCAATCCATCTCTCCTCCCTCCTTTTGACCCCTTGACAACCTCTGATTTTCTTACTGTTTCTTTAGTTTTGCCCCTTCCAGAATGTCTTATAGCTGCTATCTTACAACATGTATTTTTTCCAGACTGGCTTCTTTCACTTAGCAGTATGCATTAAATGTTGCTCTATGTCTTTTCATGACTTGATAGCTTATTTCTTTTTATCACTGAATGACACTCCATTGCACAGATGTACCACAGTTTCTTTATACATTCACCTATTGAAGGACATCTTGGTTGCTTCTAATTTTTGGCAATGATGCGTAACGATGCTATAAATATTCATGTGCAGGTTTTTATGTGGACATACATTTTCATCTCACTTGGGTAAATATCTGGGAGTACAGTTGCTAGATTGAATAGTAAGCCTATGTTTAGCTTGTAAGAAACTGGGTTCTGGCCTATTTTTGTGGGCTTTAGTTTCAATAACAGTTATAGTTTTCTGAGCCCTAGCAATGTTATTCTGGTCTGCTTCATTCTTTGGTCTCTGTTGGGCTTCGCCTTTCCTGGTCCTTTGGCAAGAGAAAGCAGGCCTTTCTTTCTTCCTTTTTTTTTTTTCAACCCATGAATTGTAGATCTCGTCAGCACTCAGTTCAGGTAGATATAGGAGACAAAACCAGGGAACTCTACGTGGAAGAGCCTCTGTTCCTCGAATCCCAAGGTCTGCCTTCTTTCCCGCTTTTAGAATCCTTTTATTGTTGTCTGTTAAATAATTTTTAGGATATTTAGTTGCATTTAATAGAGGGAAGGAGCAGGAAAAACTGAGTCAATGCCATTTTCATTTGCAACCAGAGAAGCCCCAAATATCGTTTTTTTTTTTTTTTTTTGTTGTTGTACTTTAGGTGAAGGTTTACAGAACAAATAGTTTCTCATTAAACAGTCAGTACA
>NW_004444222.1:1113042-1140502 GCF_000243295.1 Trichechus manatus latirostris
AGAATGTTGACACAGTGTGAAGAATGTAACCAATGTCACTAATCATTATGTCTTGAAACTGTGGAATGGGAGTGGGTTCTGCTATGTATAGTCTCAACAACAACAACAAAAATAAAATAAATTACAAAAAAAGAATAGGGGCAGTCACTTTCATAAACATAATGCAATGATCACATCTAAGAAAATTAACAATAATTCCACAATATCATCTAAAATACTATGTATATTCAAATTGCCACAGTTGTCCCCCAAAAGTCTTTTGTAGTTCGTGCTTTTTTCAATTCAGGAGACATTGGTTCATGCACTTGGTTATGCCTTTTTAGGCTTTTACAGTGGAATAGCATTTCTCTCCCTCTATCTTTCTCTCAAGACATTGACATTTTTTGAAAGATTGCCAGCTATAGCAAATAAAAATATAGGACATCCATCCAGTTAAATTTGAATTTCAGATAAACAACAAATGATTTTTTAGTGTAGTATGTCCCTTGTAATACTTGTTGTTAGCTCCCATTGAGTTGGTCCTCGACTCATGGTTACCCCATGCATGATGGAACAAAACACTGCTCAATCCTGAGTCATCCATTCTGGCTGATCTTCGGAAGTAGATGGCCAGGCATTTCTTCCTAGTCCATCTTAGTCTGAAAGCTTTGCTGAAACTTATTCAGCATCATAGCAACATGCGAGCCTCTACTGACAGACCAGTGGTGGCTGCGCTTGAGGAGCATTGGCTGGGAATTGAACCCAGGTCTCCCGCATAGGAGGCAGGAATTCTACCACTGAACCACCGATGCCTCATATGCAATACTTAGGACATACATAAGGAAGACCGAAGAAGAACTGATGCCTTTGAATTATGTTGTTGGTGAAGAATATTGAATATACCACAGACTGCCGAAAGAACGAAAAAATCTGTCTCGGAGGAAGTACAGTAGGAATGCTCCTTGGAAGCAAGGATGGTGAGAATTTGTCTCACATACTTTGGACTTGTTATCAGGAGGGATCAGTTCCTGGAAAAGGACATCATGCTTCATAAAGTAGACGGTCAATGAGAAAGAGGAAGACCCTTGTCTTAGTCATCTAGTGCTGCTATAACAGAAATACCACAAGTGGATGGCTTTAACAAACAGAAGTTTATTCTCTCACAGTCTAGTAGGCTAGAAGTCCAAATTCAGGGTGTCAGCTACAGGGGAAGGCTTACTCTCTCTGTTGGCTCTGAAAGAAGGTTCTTGTCGTCAATCTTCCTCTGGACTAGGAGCTTCTCCTCACAGGAACCCCAGGTCCAAAGGACACACTCTGCTCCTGGCGCTGCTTTCTTGGTGGTATGAGGTCCCCCACTCTCTGCTCACTTCCCTTTCCTTTTATCTCTTGAAAGATAAAAGGCGGTGCAGGCCACACCCCAGGGAAACACCCTTTACATTGGATCAGAGATGTGACCTGGGTAAAGGGTGTTACTTCCCACCCTAATCCTCTTTAACATAACCTAATCTTGCCTCATTAACCACAGACAGAGATGAGGATTTACAACACATAGGGAAATTATATCAATCACAAAATGGAGGACAACCACACAATACTGGGAATCATGGCCTAAACAAGTTGACACATATTTTTGGAAGACACAATTCAATCCATGACAATCCTCAACGAGATGGATCGACACAGTGGCTGCAATGGTGGGCTCAAGCAGAACAACAAGTATGAGGATGGTGCAGGACTGGGCCGTGTTTCCTTCTTTTGTACATAGGGTTGCTATGAGTACGAACAGACTCGACGGCACCTAACAACAACAAGGACATACTTTTATTAAAATACGATTTGTTGTAAACCTGAAATTCAAATCTTACTTTTCAACTCTATTTTTTGGAAAGTTCAGACCAGTGTCCCAAGTTCTGGATTTGTTTCTTTTCGCGCGATTTGATCCCGCTAAACATTTTTTTACAAAAATATTTCACGGGTGATGTTGTATACTTATCATTGTATCACATTAGGAGACACATATCTAGTAGTCCTACCATTAATGAAGGTAAGGTTGATTGGATGAAGATGATAAATACCGAATCTCTCAAGTTAAAAGCACCTTTGTCCCTTTCTATGTAGGCAGCAATTTGTGGAGCAATATTCTGAGGCCAGGTGAATATCCTGTTCCCAATAACCTTTTGTGCAATGATTTTAACATTCATTAATGATCATTTCTCAAATCAATTATTACATTGTGGACTGAAAAACGACGATTTTCTAATTTTCTTATTCCTTTTACATTTAGTATTAGCTGATATTCATCTGTGAAGAAGGCGTTTCCTTCTGTTATGTGCTCCCTCTCTTCTATATTGCTATGCACTAATGGAATTAAAAAATTTTAACCTGTTATAATCCATTACTGTTATTATTCTTTCCGTCACTCAAATTGCCCCAGTTTTGGTGACTAGAAGCCTCATCGAATCTGCTCTTTGGTCCCTCGGATATAACCTTATTTTATCTTTGAGTGCTTCCTTGAATTCTAATTATAAAAAGATGTCCCAGGCTCATTTTGTACTCTTCTTGCCCAAGAACAGGAATCAGCGTTTTTACCAGAGAGCCTGTGCCAGCTATCAGTTTACATCCTTTCTGTTCCAAATCTATTATCTTTGCCCTGCTTCGTGATACTGGAGTTGGATAGCAAACTTACTTCCTTTGCCAGCTGGCGCGATGGCAGGCTTGGACGGTAGAGGGCACTGGAGGGACACTGCAGGAGGAAGGGGTTTCTCCTGTGATTCCTGGTGAGCATCCTCGCTTCTTGCTTCTGTAGCAGCACAGTTACTGGTGATAGGCAAGCTGAACACCGAGTGGAGTTCTCTTTCCAGCACGTTTTGCTGACTCCTTGGTGGACCGTTTCTTGCTCGGCATTCCTGATACGTGGTTTCCTGTTTGCCAGCCTTGGCCTGCTGACGTCCCAGTGGGACGTTTCCTGCTTGCCAGCTTTAGCCCACCAGCAGTGGACCAGCTCTGGGTCAGGACAACACAATAAACTTCCCCTGGGCCACAGGTACACCCTTTTGAATGAAGTCTGAATCTCAGCTTTGGAGAGAGAGCCCCCTTCAAAATTTGTTTCTTATTTGTATACTTTTACCTCAGCTCTGAGGTAGCCATTAAAGTTCTCTTTTAATTTCTCTAGTGAATCCTCTGTTGTTGTTAGCTGCCTTAGAGCTGCCCCCAACTCAAGGAAACCTCATGCATGATGCCCAGTCCTGTGCCATTCCTGTGTTGAGATGCAGATCTGACTGTTGTGATCCATAGGGCTTTCGTTGGCTGATTTTTCAGGAGTAGATCACCAGGCCTTTCTTCCTAGTCTGTCTTAGTCTAGAAACTCCTTTGAAACATGTTCAGCATCATAGCAACACGCAAGCCTCCACTGACAGACAGCTGGTAGCTGCACTTGAGGCCTGTCATGGATTGAATTGTGTCCCCCAAAAATATCTGTCAACTTGACTAGGTCATGATTCCCAGTTATTGTATGATTGTCTAATCTGATGTGATTTCCTTATGTGTTGTAAACTCTATCACTATGATGAGGTTATACTGATGACATCTACAAGATTAGACAGTGTTTTAATCCAATCTCTTTTGAGATATAAAAGAGAGAAGTGAGCAGAGACACATGGGAACCTCACGGCAGCAAGAAAGCAATGCCGGGAGCAGAGCACGTCCTTCGGACCTGAGGTTACTGCGCTGAGATGCTCCCAGACCAAGGGAAGACTGATGCTTCACAAGGACCTTCCTCCAGAGCCAACAGAGAGAGAAAGCCTTCTCCTGGAGCTGACACCCTGAATTTGGACTCGTAGCCTACTAGACTGTGAGAGAATAAACATCTCTTTGTTAAAGCCATCCACTTGTGGTATTTCTGTTAGAGCAGCACTAGATGACTAAGACAAAGTGCATTAGCACCTCTTGATCTCTTTCATGGAAGGTGAGAATTCTATCACTCAACCACCATTGCCCCTAATCTGTTATTTAATTAATATTTCTTTTTATTAAAATTTCCCTGTTTGAATTCTGGTGTGACTGAACTTTGCCCAATAGAGAAGTGATACAGGGGATGGTCCCAGACACACACCTTCGAAGACAGGATTTCAGGATTATTTTGGTCATATCCTTGGATTTGAACACAGTGCTGAACTGCTTGCCAGCGGGAAATGGGATGCTTATAATCTATGACACGCAGAGACATCACAATTAATCAAGCTATCACCTGTGGTTGATTTTGATGCGTGCCAACTGAGGCAAGTACATTGCAGTCCAAGGAGCTGCTGCCCTTGGCCATTATAGCAGTACTGATGACTATAAGGGCCATGGTATGGGATTGAGTCTCCAGAGTACACGGGGGTGTTCACAGAGAAAAAATGGCAACTCATCCTTTAACTCTCAGCCCACATCACAGTCTGAGAATCAGAGAGCTTCCACGACAGCCCTAAAAGAATCTCTTTTTCCCTGCAACTCCAAGACTGATATTGTTGAAACATGAAACACAAAACTTAATTGAGCAGGTTGCAGAATTACAATGGCTATTGAGTTCACGGTCTCACCATGTTGTTTATTGAAATTCAGGGCATTGATTGGGAAAGAGTCTCAGTTTCTGCTGAGTCAACTCCAACTCATGGTGACCCCATACGGGTCAGAGTAGAACTGTGCCCCATAGGGTTTTCAATGGCAGATTATTCAGAAATAGATTGCCAGGACTTTCTTCTGAGGCACATTTAGGTGGACTTGAATTTACAACCTTTCAGTTAGGAGCCGAGCATGTGAACCATTTGCACCACCCAGGGACTCCTGAAAAAGAATAGGACCCTCCAACTTGAAAAGGGGACAACTGGTGGGAGATGAAATTGACAATCTCAATACCTGAAGTCATGCTGAGGCTTCCTAGCCAGTGGAAGTGGCTTGCTGTCCCGTGTCTGAAAAGACGAGCTTTCCTTTGCTTGAAAAACCCATAACAACTTCACCTGGGGCAGATGTATTAAAAGAAGATTCTCATTCTTCTCAACACCTACAACCATTCCTGTTGCCACTAGACACGTAACTAGGGTCAAATCTCAGCATGTTCCAGGGAGAAATGTAGACACCATAGTCGAGGGGGAAATAGTTTATAAGACAAAAGAATTGCAAGATTTTGCAAATATATATTAGCAGATACCTGGGGAATATGTATAGGAGTGGATTTAAGGGAGTTAGTCCAAGAATAGTGGATTATGACAACAGATCAGGCTAAATTAATTGACACGGGTGCACTTCCTTGAGATTCTGGATTTAATGTGTTATATCGTGCAGCTGGAAGTGGCCCTTACAGCTTACTTGGTTGGTTAACAGAAACGTGGACTCATCTCTGGCCTGTGTTTAATGAGATTAAGATGTTGGAATTTCTCTGGCATGATATACAGGATGCAATTCAAAGGCTTAGGGAGATAGCAATGTTGAAGTGAATTTATTGTTCATGATCTGCCCATCCCCACCAACAACTATTTTCCATAGGAAGATCTAGAAAACACCCCCTTTACTAAGGCATTGAGAAATACATTACTGAGGGGAACACCTGCACTCTTAAAAAGCTCTGTGTTTGGTCTCTTTTGTAGGCCACGTATGACTGTAGGGAATGTCACATCGAGACGAGCTTGCTGATTTCTATGGGGATGATGGAATCCTGGAAGAGCAAAGGTTAAGTAGCACGGCTTAACTGCCCAAAACAAAGAGAGTGTATTTACTGTTCAGGGCAGAAGGGACATGCAGGTAATTAAAATGTCTTGGTCCACAGGGATCTTTGGCAGTTGCTAATTGATCACAGTGTTTCTAGGAATGAAATAAACCAGTAACCAGTTGCCGTCAAGTAGATTCTGACTCACAGTGACCCTATACGTGACAGAGTAGAACTTTGCTCCATAGGGTTTTCAATGGTTGATCTTTCAGAAGTAGATGGCTAGGTCTTTCTTCCAAGGTGTCTCTGGGTGGACTTGGACCTCCAACCTTTCTGTTAGCAGCTGAGAAAGTTAACCGTTTGTTCCACCCAGGGCCTCGAGAAATGAAATGGGACTTATAAATAGAAAAAGTTTAGGTCTGGGGACCAAAATCTTGATTTGAGTCACCACAATAGAGAGTCATGGCCACTCACCCAGTTTCCAGATGTAAGCCATTTCATAGACTCAGAGACCTTGACTGGGGAAATAACCACAGGAAGGGTCCATGGACCAACTGGGCTTACTGTGAGTCATCCTGGAGTTACGACTCCATCTGTCATCTGACCACTATAAGCCCCCACTTTGATGGGTGGGCCTTAGCGGTAATTTGGGTCTCTACTAATTAGTGTCCATTTAGAGTCAATCATTCCTTAAGATCTGGGTATTTCCTTTTCTCTAGTACACAGGCACTCTAGTAAATGGTCATAGGCTCCTTTGAGGGAGACTTGGAGGGGTATTTACGTCATGTACCTGAAGCAGTGCTGCAAGATCTTTTTTTCCTGTGGTTATTTCCCCAGATCCTGAATCTATCATTGGAATAGATGTACTTGTCAACTGGCAGAATCATCACACTGGATCTCTGATCATGGGGTTAGGGCCAGTATAGTAGAAGGGCTAATTTTTATTTAGTCAAATATAAAAAAAATTTTTTTTGTGATCTTTGGATCATAGAAAACCTTTCCTTAC
This sequence comes from Trichechus manatus latirostris, assembly GCF_000243295.1. Taxonomy (NCBI): domain Eukaryota; kingdom Metazoa; phylum Chordata; class Mammalia; order Sirenia; family Trichechidae; genus Trichechus; species Trichechus manatus. The sequence goes on from NW_004444222.1 coordinate 1,119,711, forward strand.
ACCCAGATTATAAAGTAACTCACTCATGTAGTCTTCTAGTATTTTAATAATTTTCTTTTAAATTTAGATTTCTGGTAAGTTTGGAGATTATTGTGATGTATGATGTGAGTTATAGATCCGATTTTACCTTTTTCCAATTGGATATCTTGTTACTCAACATCATTTATTTAAAAATCCATCTTTTCCCAAGTGATTTGAGATATCATATTTATCATATGGAAATTTCTATATGTACTTTGGTTTACTTCAGGTCTTAATATTCTCTTCCATTAGTCTGTCTATTCATATGCTAGTATTAAAATATTTTTATTAGAAAGATTTACAGTATGTTCTTATATTTGTTAAGGCAAGACCTCCTTTATCGCTTTTATTTTTCAGAATTTTCCTTGATGTTCTGAAGAAAATCACTGTATGATTATTTTTTCTTATGAGCATTAGAATTAGCTTGCATAGCTCCAGGAAAAAAAATTCATTTTATTTTTATTGAAATCACATTACTTCTATACATTACTTTGAGAGAATTGACATCTTTATGGCATTGAATTGTTCTGTATCAGAAGAAGTAATGTCTTTCCATTTGTTCGAGTATTCTTTTTTGTCTTTCAGAAGTGTTTTACAGTTTTCCCAATATTGTTTTTGCACATTTCCTGTTAAGTATTTTATGTTTTTAATATCTATATTAAATGGCATTATAACTTCTAAATAGTTACTGTTTGTACTTTTTGTATATATGTTTTTAGGTTAATTTCATATCATGTTACCTTACAGGATTTCTTAGTTTTTTTTGCTTTGATTCTCTGTTTTCTAGGTATATTATTATATCATTTACATACATGTTGCTGTTGAGTTGATTCCGACTCATGGCGATCCAGCGTGTTACAGAGTAGAACTGCTCCCTGGAGTTTTCTGTAATCCCTACAGAAGCAGGTTGCCAGGTCTTTCTTCCATGGTGCCATTGGGTGGGTTGGAACCGCCAACCTTTAGATTAGCAGTCAAGAGTAAACCATTTGCAGCAACCCAAAAAGAGCAGGAGTGGCAATACTAATTTCAGATAAAATAGACTTTAAAGCAAAACCAACCATAAAAGACAAAGAAGGACATTATATAATGATTAAAGGGACAATCCACCACAAAGATGTAACCATAATAAATATCTACGCACCCAATTACAGGGCTCCAAAATACATAAAACAAACTCTAATGGCATCAAAAGAGAAATAGACAGTTCCACAATAATAGTAGGAGACTTCAACACACCACTCTCAGTAAAGGACAGAACATCTTGAAAGAAACTCAACAGAATACAGAAGATCTAAAGGCCACAATCATCCAACTTGACCTCATAGACATGTATAGAATACTCCACCCAAAAGTCGCATGCTACATATTCTTTTCCAATGCACATGGAATGTTTTTCAGAATAGGCTATATCTTAGGCCACAAAGCAACCCTCAACAAAATCCAAAACACTGAGATAATACAAAGTATCTTCTCTGATCACAACGCCATAAAAGTAGAAATTAATAACAGGAAGAGCAAGGGAAAAAAAATCAAATACACGGAAACTGAATGTAATGGATTGAATTGTGTCCCCCAAAAATATGTGTCAACTTGGTTAGGCCATGGTTCCCAGTATTGTGTGGTTGTCCTCCATTTTGTGATTGTAATTTTATGTTAAAGAGGATTAAAGTGGGATTGTAACACCCTTACTAAGGTCACAATCCTGATCCAATATAAAGGGAGTTTCCCTAGAGTGTGGCCTGCACCACCTTTTATCTTACAAGAGATAAAAGGAAAGGGAAGCAAGCAGAGACAGGGGACCTCATACCACCAAGAAAGTAGCACTGGGAGCGGAGTGTGTCCTTTGGACCCAGGGTTCCTGCCCAGAGAAGCTCCTAGTCCGGGGGAAGAGTGACGAGAAGGACCGTCCTCCAAAGTTGACAGAGAGTACGGTGCTGCTCTAACAGATACCTAAAATGTGGAACCGGTTTTGAAACTGTGAATGGATAGAAGACTCAGAAGGAAGTGAGGAGAACTGTTAACACTGGAGAAGGCGTAGATGCTGAGAAACAGCAGCAGAGGACCAGTGGCCAGTGAACTGGCAGCACCATGTTCATTGCAGCATTAATCACAATAGCAAAAAGATGGAAATAACCTAATTGTCCATTATCAGACGGATGGATAAACAAATTATGGTACATCCACCCAATGGAACACTACCCAAAGATAAAGAACAATGATGAATCTCACAACGTGGATGAATCCGGAGGGCATTGCTAAGTGAAATAACTCAATCACAAAAAGGACAAATATTGTGAGATCATTGTTATAAAAGCTCAAGAAAAGTTTTACACACAGAAAAAAAATCTTTGATGGTTATGAGAGACAGAAGGGGCTGAGGGGAAATCACTAACTAAATAGTACACAAGTGTTAACTTTTGTGAAGAGAAAGAGAACGCACAACATAGGGGAAGTCAGCATAACCTGACCAAGGCAAAATCGTAGAAGCTTCCCAGACATATCTAAACACCTTGAGGGACCGAGTTACTGGGGCTGAGGACTGGGGGCCATGGCCTGGGGAGATATCTAGTTCAATTGGTATAACATAGTTCTATAAAGAAAATGTTCTACATCCCACTGTGGTATCATCTGGGTTTTTAAGAGCTTGTGAGTGACCATCTAAGATGCATTTATTGGTCCCAACCCGACAGGAGCAAAGGAGAATGAAGAAAACCAAAGACACAAGGAAAATTAAAATTCACACACAAAAAAACAGAGTTAGTGGTTGTCATGGATTGAATTGTGTCCCCTCGAAATATCTGTCAGCTTGGCTAGGTCATGATTCCCAGTATCATATGATTGTCTACCATTTTGTTATCTGATGTGATTTCACTATATGTTGTAAATCTTATTACTATGATGTAATGAGATGGATTAGTGGCAGTTATACTGATAAGATCTACAAGATTAGATAGTGTCTTAAGCCAATCTCTTTAGAGATAAAAGGAAAAGGAAGGGAGCAGAGAGTTGGGGACCTCATACCACCAAGAAAGCAGTGTCAGGAGCAGAGCGTGTCCTTTGGACCTGAGGTTCCTGCGTGGAGAAGCTTCTAGACCAAGGGAAGATTGATGACATGGACCTTCCTCCAAAGCTGACAGAGAAAGCCTTCCCCTGGAGCTGAATTTGGACTTGCAGCCTACTAGGCTGTGAGAGAATACACTTCTCTTTGTTAAAGCCATCCACTTGTGGTATTTCTGTTATAGCAGCACTAGATAGTCGACTAAGACAGTGGTCTGACAGAGGCTGGAGGAACCCCCAAGACTATAGCCCCCGGACACCTGCTAACTCAGAACTGAAGCCACTCCCGATGTCTACCTTTCAGCCATAGATTAGACAGGACTATAAAACAAACAACACACACGGAGAATGTGCTTCTTAGTTCAGTCAAGTATACGGGACCAAAAGCAAAGACTAGAAGGCAGGAAGGGACAGGAAAACTGGACTAATGGACATGGGGAACACGGGGTGAAAAGGGGGACAGTGCTGACACGACTACAACCAATGTCACTGAACAATTTGTGTACAAATCTTTGAATGAGAAACTAATTTGCTCTGTAAACTTTCAGCTAAAAAAATCAAATTCACAAAAAAGACCAGACTTAGTGGTCTGACAGAGTGGAAGAACCTCTGAGACTATTGCACTAAAACACCCTTGTGACCTAGAACTACAGCCATTCCGGAAGACCAGCTCCCAGCCAAACAATAGACAAGACCATAAGATAAACAATAATACCTGAGTGGAACATATTCCTTAGAACAATCAATTATAAAGATCAAAAGGGCAATTATCTGCCCAAGAGCAAAAATGAGAAGGCATGAAGGGGTAGAAAATCAGGACAAAAGGAAATGAGGAAGCCAGGGCGGAAACAGGGAGAGTGCTGACACATTGTGGGGAATGAAACCAAGGTCATGAAACACTTTATGTAAAACTATCAAATGGAAACTAATTTCATCTAATGCACAATAAAAACAAAAACAGGGAAGAGCAAAAGAGCAAGACATGAAAATAAAGCATCTGGTTTCCAGAAGCTTTAGTTTTCAATGAAATTGGATATTTTGCTTATTGCTTGAAGTAGCATTTTTAAGTTTTCCAATACAAAAGAATTATATATTTATTATCTAAGAGTGATTAAAAAAGGTATGAGACCTACCCAAGCTTTCAAGCAAGGACTGGCAAGTAATAAATTTATCGAGCAAATTATTGGGGAGTGATGAGAAATCATAAAATTGATTTGTGATTGTATTTAGACTTTTATTAGCTTTTGTGTCAGCTTTGTGACAATTAGAAAAGGGCACCAACTCTAGGTGGAAGCAGCCCACAAACACCCACGGGGCTGGAGAAGTGCCGACTGAATATCCACCCCTACTTGGCCCCATCCCCTTGACTAAGATTGGCCCGTTGATCCTGCAAGCCCTAGATTACTCTCTGCTAAGTCCAGAAGCTTCATTAAAATGGTTACATTTTATTAGCTGCTGAACAACTGTGGGAAAACAAATAAGAGAAGCACCTGACACCATCAACTTCTCATTACATCTGAGACATAAGATTTATTCACAAAAACAAAATAATCGCAACCAAATATACACTAAATTAAACAACAAAAGATTATAGTGACATAAAACGTAATATTTTCTTTTATAAGTGCATAAAGGTGTTTTGTTTGCTTCTGCATAAAATTCGATTCATAAAAGCATAACAAACATTAAAATGCAGTGACAGTTTCTTACAGGCAAAGAACACAGGCCAAACCCTGCAGCCATTAGCTCACAAATGTGTTACCACTAAGCCACAAACTAAACTAATGATCAAAAACATTTATCTATTTCCAGATTCACGTACATATACATTCACCCAATAAGCTGAGAAATAAACATTTCATATTTTCTCCCACCCCCATACTGGTTTTTTTTTCCAATTTACCAAAAGCAAAGTAAGAAATTGTATTTTTTTCCTCTCCTTTGAACTGACCTCAGAAAATTAACTCTCTAACTCATGAGAAATGCGAAATTTCAGGTGTTTATCTTCTTCCTCACTCTTAGGGTCTGGATAGTACTTGTCTTCACGGCTGTGAAGTTCATCGCTGACTCTGGAATCTTCTTGACTATGAATTGTATCGGAATGCTCACTGCTCACATCATTTGCCTTCAGCTTATATACTTTGTACTGCTCTTGGCTATGGGTTTCCACACTGTGATCATCCTGCTGACTGGTTTCACGACTGTCCTGCTGATAGCTGTCCCAATCAAAAGGCTTCTTTAGGCTACTGATGACAGGGATGGCCTTGTGCGCATCATCCAACATCTTGCTTTCCATCTGTGAGATAGAGTCTTCCTCTGTGGCATGAGGATGCTGAATCACAGCACAAAGGGAACAGAATTAAATGAACAGCCAGATACAGGTACGTTGTAATTCTGTTCTGTTCTCTAACTATTAAGCTAATTCACACTGAAAATTGTCTAAGTATTGGCCAAATTAAAACAAAACAAAAAACTAGTACAATACTTTGTAATTTACCATGCCCTTCTGTATATGTCATCTCCTTTGGTTTATGCACATCAATTGTACATCAATTTTGTATGTAATGAGACCTAGGAGGTAGGTCTCATTATCCTTGTTTTATATAAAGGGAAAGTGAAAGTTAAAAAATCAAGTGAAGAGTAAACAGCAAAGCTATGTGTCAAATCCAGCTCCTTTGTCTATAGATTCAGTGTAATTTATGACTGTACAATTCCTCTTGCATATTTAGCTTCAAAACATGATAATTATATTTTGAAAATAACTGCTGTTTTCTGAAGTCTTTATTTAACCTAAAAAAGTGAGTAGAATAAATGCTTTAGAACTAGGACTTGAAAAAATAGAACTGTGCTTGAGAGAGAAAATTAAGGAGAAATTATGTGGGCTTAAACATAAAAAACACCAAGTGGAAAAGGTTTTGAATTTAATGGTTATAATATAGGTTACTAATAAATGCTTGCTTGCTTGCTTGTTTAGTTGGTGAATGAATAAATGGATGAATATGCAGGCTCTAGTTTCCTAGAAGTGAACTTAATCATAAGTATCCAATGTATCTGTTAAGGGATTTACCTGGATGTCAGATCTGGGGATCTTCTTAGATTTTGACCTCAGCCGATAAACCACACTATCGCCTCGGCCATCATAAGTGTCTACTGTGGGCACAGCTGGAGTGAACACTGAGGTTGCTGGATCGTCAGTGGGAAAATCAGTGACCAGTTCATCAGATTCATCAGAATGGTTAGACTCGTTGGAATGGTTGGAGTCATCAGTATGATCATCCTCGTGCGTGTCGTCTGAGTCAATGGGGTCCTGGCTGTCCACCTGCTCTCCATCATCTTCATCATCCACACTGTCTGTCTGATCTTGGCTTTCACTGGACTTACTTGGGAGGGTCTAAAAATCCAGATGGCCACAAAAATTAGTATATGGCTTTTTATTTTTCCTCAGCCTTTACAGTACATACTATTTTTCTTTCATTTAGTTGAAGAATCTCTGCATTCATAATACACTTCATGGCTTTTAGGAGCTAAAGTGAGCATCTTCCAATTTCTCCTTTAACATCTCCCACGAGGATCAGTAGAATAGTATTCTGAGCTATTTTCCTTGCTTTCCCATAAAAAGTATTTTGATAGATATTTTCAAAGCAAGTAAGTGGATTAACATTCATATTGATAATGTTGTTTTTCCTTGGATATATTAGACATTAATTTACTAAATTCAATGATGCAATAGATACGGATACATAATTGTGAGGTTGATTTTTCTCCTTGAAATAGTGGGAATTCACTGGAAATTAGAGCATGCATATTTGAACGTTATGTGCCAAAACCTAAAACCACCTTGCTGTTAGCATGGATAATCAAAAAGGGATTCTACTAGACATGTGTGGATAAACTGCCCCTCAAAGTTCTTAATTGAATTAACCAGTTAATTAGTTAGATGCTTATCAAATATCAGGTAAGACAGTTATAAAATACCTTAAATAAAATAACAGGCATGTAAACATTCCCTACAACACTAAACATACATGAAGAAACCTGGTATTTCTGACTTCTAGTAAATACATGTTTTTTTAAAAGACTTTTTCTGAACAAGTTTTAGAATGGCAATTTACTAAAGAACTTGCTAACGGAATTTCATCAGAAGAAAACCCAGGCAATGCCATTAGAAGAAAGAATGGCTTCCTTCTCTCCAAGATGTGATGGACCCCCTATTGAAAAGGAGAACTCACCTCTTGTTTAAGGTCGTCAGTTTCTTCAGAGGATACGGCATTCTGCACAGGAAGGAAGGTGCATTATTAGTGTACATCATATATGTCTAACTCTTTGATTCAAAAGTTAGCCTTTCCAGTCCAACTCAGGTTTGGTTTTTGGCCTGATCTGTGGATGGCTTATAACGGGAAGAAGAAACATGGTGGATCAATAGGTCTCCTAAGTGCACCTTCACCAAGAGGTAGAAGGGGAAGGATGGATCCATTTAACCAGCCCAAATGTTGGCTTGGTAGCTACTTTTTCTTCTTTTTTTATATTGGGAGAAGTTTAAAAATACCTGTGGTGCTAGAAGAATCTGCTTGTAAGATGGGTCAGGCTTTAACCATGTGTCCACAGCATCTGGGTATTTGCTGTAAAGCTACAAAAAAAGTTGCATATGTCATTACAGATAAAAGAAACATAAGGATCTCTAAGTGATAAACTGTAAAAATAACTATACCAGTCGTGGATGGAAGAGCATAATATGAATGCATACAGTCAACCAGAGTCTTCAGGACCTTTTGTTTAATTTATTTTTTCTTGTAGATTCATTTAAAAAACTCCGACATAGCACTTACTAGGGTCCAGGCACCTTTCCAAAGTGCTTTACGCCTATTAATTAATTTAATTCTCTCAACCCCCTATGAGGTAGGTATCATTATTTGTCCACATTTTACAGATCAGGAAACAGACACAAGGAGGTTAAGTGGTAGTAAGTGGCAGAGCCAGGATTCAAACCCAGGCAAACTAGCTCTTAACACTGATCTTAACATTATGCTTTCCTGTTCCATGCTTGCTAGCTCAATCTTCCTCTCAGATAAACACATCTAAAGCAGAGGTGCCCTTCATTAGTGTTAATCTTCATTGTTTTCCTCTCTATGGAACAAGGAGAAATCCTCTAAGGCTGTGCTGTCTAACATGGTAGCCACTAGCCACATTTAAGGAGCCCTGGTGCTGCAGTGGTTAAGCCCTTGCCTGCTAAATGAAAGGCAGGTAGTTCAAACCCACCAGCGGCTTCATGGGAGAAAAGACCTGGCAATCTGCTTCTGCTTTCCCCCTAGGAAATCCTATGGGGCCATTCTACCCTGTCATATAGGGTCGCTATGAGTCGGAATCAACTTGACAGCACACAACAAGAACAACGACAGCCACATGTGGATATCTAAATTTAAATTGAGTAAAATTAAATAAAGCTAAAATTCAGTCCTCAGTTGCACTAGCCACATTTTGAGTGCTCAACAGCCACTCTGGGGTACATCCCTACAGACTTTCCCATATTTCCTACCAACTCTAAATTTCTGGGATTCTAGAAGTTGGAGTCTTCAACTCATTCACTAATATCCTAAGTATCATCTAAGGACATAAACTGTTACTGCTTCAAGTGCCTTTTTAAGATGCATCTTTGCCATATTTTATTGTATTAAAAAGGCACTAATTCTTGCCTCAAATATTGTGACCATTTTCTCTGATATGTCTTTTTCTGGTTTATTCTTGTGATTCAACATCTGTGTTCTCAAATCAACTGGAAAACAGACATACCTGCACACACCCACTCACACACATATACACAGATGCACACACAAACACACACAATAATACCTCTCTTAATGTCCTCATTAAGCAATCTAATTGCACTGTGCCCAGGCAACTGTATATTAGCCTTTATTCTGTTCATCTGGAATTGCACTCTGTGTGCCCTTTGTCTAAGCATCTTGGGACAATGCCCATTTGTTGTTTGGCTGGCACAGTTTCATCTATTGTGGAGGGGTAGGTACATCTACGGGGCTGGTCCAATTATTGTAATTATAATTATTATAACAGAGAGTTTGATTTCGTCCTATGTTTGGTTAGGAAAATGTGATCTAAAATTGGCTAACAAGCACAATAGATACAAACAGCATAAATAGACTTTCTTTTCACAATAAGCCTCTTAGGAAATATCTGAGGAGATATGATGAGCATCATAGTCATACAACCAGTCCTGACTAATATCTGAGGCAAATTTTAAACTTAGTTCTCCACTAAATAAAACAAAGAATGGAATTTTCTACTTCTAGAACAGTATGTTGACTCATGGGGGAAAAAAAAAAAGTCACATGATTTCATAGAAATCATTTTACATAAGTGATATTGATCCAGAGCATTATTTTCCATATTAAAGAAAATCTAGTTTGGTTTTAAAAGATGATACATTTATTAAAAACCATGCTGTACTTGATACTGGTCTAGATTCATAGCAGGGAGCCAACAAATGCTTATAACTTAACAGACTTGATTTTGAAAATAAGTAAAGTTGCAACAAGTATGTTTATAGTGCCTCTTGCAATAGCTGCATAAATAATTTAACTGTATGATGAACCTAAAAGATGCTTACCTGCTTTTCCTCAGAGCTGCCAGAATCAGCCTGGTGTTTAACCTTTAAATAGAAAAAAATGAAGATTTCAATGGGAATGTGTTCCTAGCACATGGAAGCACACAATTCATTTATCTTCAGGAATTTTCTTTAAGATTCAGCTGTACTCACCGGAAGGGCGTAGGCAATGCCTAAGAGGCAGAAGTAAATCACTGCAATTCTCATGGTAGTGGTTTTTCCTGCAAAACATTTTGTAAGGAACATTTGATATCCTTGTAGGTTAAAACAATGATACCTATTTATGCTACCACCTTATGAAATAATCACAAACGGAGTTTACTTTCTGTAGAATGTTTTCTACTTCTTAGCGAAACCCATTCTTTTTAATACCATGGTCTTTTGAGTTAATATTTGTAATGCCACCTCTATTCTCCATCTCTCACTATTAGGCAAGGGAGGAGGAAATTTTACAAGTCTATATTTATACAACTTTTAAATTTAGAGCTCCAGAGATTATACCATTACTACCTGATACCACCACCTGTCTTAACTCAAAAACAGATCAACAGTCATCCACATAATTTAAAAACTAGTGTAGGGACTATTTCACTTTTCAGAAAAGATAAACACAAATAGAGAGAAAATCAAACCATGTAAAAAATTTGTTTTCTCCGTTTATCCAGCAAGCATTTCAAACATGGTTTTAAATTATTAAGAAAGTGCTATTTAGGTGAATTGGACCTATCTTTAAAGTGAGCCATTTAAGTAAGGTATTCCAGAAATTTGAAATGAAAAAGAAAACACTGAAAACAGTCAATAGCTTTTCTCTATTGTGACAACAAACCAACATAGTGTCATATAGGTATATGATGAAAGATTTAACAGCAAAATACATATGTAAAACATTCAGAAAATGTTTTTTCCCCCTTGAAATGGAAATAGATTGAATTATAGTGAAAAAAAAATAGCATTAGCACTAAGCATCCTTTTCCTTTTTAAATACCTCCACAATCATCTATCCATTTATAACTATATAGTTACAGTAATTCCAAAGGGGCATAGAATTTTACCTTTCTTTCTGATCTGAAACAACGGTTTCAGCTTTTTGGAGAACCTAGTGGAAGTATTTTAAGTTTTATTTTCAACTGGCTTTTCAGAATAGATGATCATCTTTCCTCCAAGAGTTCTGCAATGTATCTGACATGCTTATTCAAACGACTAGAACAATTTAAGTCTGAGCTAACTTCCTTAGAGTTAAATTATTTTTCTTATAACTTGGACTGCCCATGAAATGAAACAGAATGTCTAGCACAGCAATCAAGTAGCAAACTGCAGACTCACCTTGGTTGGTGTCTGGCTGAGAAGGCTGCAGCTGGCGGAAGAGTCCAGTCAGAAAAGGGATGCTGCTGCTGCACTGCCCTGCCTCCTCTGGCTGCTGCGGACACCAGGGACCTCCCAGAATTTAAATGCTGCTCCAGACATTCTCCACCAACGCCGGGAGGCGGAGCCATACATCAGGAGGTTTTTGCCCAGCCCACCCGCTCCTACACTTCCCGTTTTGGTTTTGTGGTTTTAAAAAAAACAAAAAAACAAACATACATACACAAACTACTCTCCAGTTAAAACATTACTTATGTACAATATCATTAACTTGTTTTTTCATTTATAGGCTTGGCAGTCACCGTCATGGAAGAACACCTAGGAGTCCCATTTTTAAAAAGCAGGTAAAAGTAACTAGTTCTTGCGAAGGTTTAATTTATAGTTTTTGATTTAGAAGAAATGCCCCAAATGAAATGAAATAGAATGGATTTTTGTTTCTTTCAGTTTACATAACGGATTAAGGTAATATCTGCAAGCAAATTTGCCTCCATGATTGTACTTATTTCAGAGCTAGAAGGCTGTTGTTCAGGCACACACAGTTTAGGGAACGAACCTCTATCCTTTACTACTCAAGTTCAATTTTATGATTTCAAATATGCAGCAGCTTGCCATTTAGATAAACGGCATTAGTGACATTAAAATTCATGTTTATGGCCATTAAGTTGGATTTATAGTGACCTTTCAAGGACATAGGTTTTTGTTACACTATTGAAGCCGTTTGAATGGGTAGGAGGTGATACATCTGATAACTTGCTATATAAAAAGGAAGAATGGTAAGTTACTTTAGATGTTGCTAAACTAAAGCATTTTATGACTAAGAGCATGGTTACTGCTTAAGAGTGCTGCTTCAGGATCCAGGTGGTGATCTACTCCTGATTTCAATCCCACTCTGCCACCAGTTAGCTGTGCAACCTTGGGCAAATCACTTAACTTACCTATACCTGTACCTCATCTGTAAAAAGGAGGTACTGTTACCTAGCTCACAGGGTTTTTGAGAGGTTTGAATGGATTAGTGTATGTAAAACTAACAATGTCTGGCACATATTAAGCACTGCATGAGTGTTACCTATTAAATTTTTTTTAGTGGGGCAGGTAGTCATGATTTTTAATGTCTTTAAGTGTAATGGATTGCTAGAATGAGAGTGGATATAAGGTCTTTAAGTTGTGTATACCAGTAGGGTTAATTTGCACACATCTAAAGGAATGGATTAAATTTCTGAATCGTGTTTTTCTAGTTTTCTTCCCCCAAAACCCATTGTCATTGAGTCGATTCCAACTTATAGCGAGTCTATAGGACAGAGTAGAACTGTCCCATAGTTTCCAAGGAGCAGCTGGAGGGTTCAAACTACCAACCTTTTGGTTAACAGCCATAGGTCACCATAGCTCTTAACCACTGTACCACCACGGCTCCAGTTTTCCTGCCAGGATATATACATAGTTGATTGTTCAATTTAAGAAATTACAAAAAAACAAAAACCAAAAAACTCTATAGTTAAAAAAACTTTACTGAGTATTAAAAAGGTGTTTGAACAAAAGAGAATTACAGATGGTGTTTGAATATTGGAGCAAAAATCAGGGTTAGCAGAGCTCCGACTCTGTTTAAATATTTCATATTGTTTTGAGATAATCTCTTTATCTACTTTTCCCAGCTATGAAATGGGGATTGCACTATTCACTTATATCACACCTCCATTGTAATAATTGTTTGTAAAGTGAGATTAAAGGTAAATGATACTATTTATTATTAGTTCTAAAGTGTCAGCTGCTATCTGCTGAATATTGCTCATAATATAAATCTAGATTTCAACAATTTTTTGGAACAGTAGTAGGATAACTAATCCATATGAACATTTGGTGTAGGAAATATGTCTCTTTTAAACTGGATACATCCAAATGAAGGACATTCTTTCTTATGATTTGTAGGTTATAAGTAACATTTTAATAATTAAAAATTACATTTGTCTTACAAAATACAAAGCGCACAGGAGATAATGTTAGCAAATAGACTTATTTCTGCTTTTAAAGCTTTTTTTTCCCCTTAAACACATTACCCACATAAATTTGTCATGTTGTCAACATAGTAGGCGGAAGTTCAAAAATTCTAAAAACAAATAAATGTCCACAGGATTCACTGTAGTTTACTCTGTGCCCACGAGAATGATTCAGTATGAACTTAGGGAGTTATAGGAATAGATTTCACTGGAGCCCAGCCATCTTGAGATGAACCTTATGACCTTTCACAGTTCTCTTGTGGTCATAGCTCCAAAGTGCCACACGATGGCAGTATTTCTGAGAAAGATTTCAGGCCCCAGTATGGTTATATCAGTTTTCTTATTCTGGCAGGATAGAATATCCACGTGTTTAATGACAGAATTTTGGAAGAAAGGCCTGATGATCTATTCCAGAAAAATCAGCTACTGAAAACCCTATGGAGCACAGTTCTACTCAGACACACATGGTGTTGTCATGAGTTGGAATTGAGTCGATGGCAATTTTTTTTTTTTTTTTAAATGACAGAACAATGAAACACCTGTTGAGGCCATCCCTTTCTTGGAATGCCAGGAAAGGAAATATTTCCCAGCAATGACCCACCCTGCAAGAACAGAGAATACAGAGACCAAACAAACCAAAGCATCCTTGTTCTACCCTGCTGGCGCCATCAGCAACCCCAGGTGGATGCAGTTATTTCCTTGCCCACTTTCCACACGCACTGAAAAGGATACTGATCCCGAGGTCTCACCCAGAGTAAAGCCTTTTGGACTCATGTTTAGAGAACGTGTCTGGGATTCTTCAGAGTTGAAAAGATAAAGTGATTTGTAATAGGGAGGCAGTTCCGTAAAGTGGGTGGTTGGATAGTGGATAATGGATAGTTGGTCATTCTGACTTCGGAGGAGGCGCCTGCTTCTTGCTTTTTGTAATCAAGTGTGCTGCTGACATTTATTTCTCCTGGGTAGGATTTTCCAACCATCAGAATTAGCATGTTTAAATCAGAGAGGCTTGCTCTGTAGTATTTCCACACTACTTTCATTATTGGTTAGGCTAACGGTTGTTAGAATCAAGAGGTCAAAATGCCCAAATTCCCTATATACCTTGTGTTATGTGGAAAGGAAAAAGTTTAGATATTAAACTGGAATGTAAAGAGTGGTTTGTGATCTTAAAATGTAGACACTCTAAGGGGACATATGGAAACATATAAAGAACATTATATTTTTTTCCTGAATTACATGAAAATTTCCATATTAATTGGAAAATTTAAGTGTCTAGATGTCCCTATTTTGGTGGACAACTTTATGATACTGACTTCTAATTTATTTGGATATCTCTAATAGTACTTTACTTAGTAAGGAGTAACCAACTATTCCAACTTTTAACCCTGCAAATAATTATTTTTTCCCCTGAATGTCAAAGTCCAGACATCACAGTTATCTTGGTGGCATCAGGAGTGTATCACAGAGAAGCTGAGAATTAGAACCAATCATAAGCCCAGCACAGCATTCATCATTTGTAGCCACCAATTGCTGTTGAATTGAATCTGACTTCTGGTGACCCCGTGTATGTCAAAGTATAACACACTCCAAAGGGTTTTCAAGGCTGTAACATTCAGAAGTAGATTGCCAGGTCTTTCTTCCAAGATGCCTTTGGGTAAACTCAAATCACCAACCTTTGGGTTAGCAGCCAAGCATGTTAACAGCAGTTAACACCTGTTGTTAACACTTTAGTAAAGCAGTCTGACTATTGGTAAGCATTAGTTTCACTTAAAACAAATGAAAAAGAGTATAACTTTAGACTCAGAATTGTAATAGAGCAAATAAGTACTCAAGAAATTGTGGGTGACTAAGCCCTCAATTCTCCATTTACAACAACTAATTTTGAGCATATAGTTTTTGCTTATGAATACAACGCATTGGTTTGATACTTGAATCCATAGTATGTATCTCGTATATTGATATCTAATATTTGTCAGTACTCAAGACTCCAGTTGTATTTCTTTATTAAAGTATTACCACTAACTCTGGGGCATTCTAACTCTGAGATACTTTGAAGTGGACTTAAAATGTTTTTCTAAAAATGACACCATTCTTAGCCCCATGGATTCCATTTATTCATGAAAATTAACTAAAAAGTTTGATAATTGTGTAGCCAATGAGGCTAAGGGGGTGTGGTTAAACAGTAAGCTATGAGGAAGCCATGGATAGAGAAGACATATCATGAAGACCTCATATCTGCTTTGGAGTTGACGGGATTTGGACTCACACAGACTTCTTTTATCATCCAGCATCGATCACTGCAGCATAGAACATTACCTGCAGCAACGTGGGAAAAAATACAGTAACTAGAGAGGATCCAAAGAGGGAGGGAGAAAGCTGCAGAGATGTACAAAGAGAAAGTCTAGCAGGTACAAGACCTTGTCAGTACAGAAAAGACATTTCCCAGCAACCAGTTACAGGCATTTTGCAGAATGTATTTGAGGAGAGAAAAGACTTCTTAGAAATCAGTTTATGAGAGTTCTTTTCTACAATCTGATGTTTGAGCAATTTTTGGTAGAGCCTGAGAATCCGTTATAAAGTTGATATGAAAACGTGACCATTTCAGTGCAGAACAGAAGAAAAAAATCAGAGGGAAGTGGACAAGAACTGGACAAAGAAAGAGGCAACTCAATCAGATACATCTCTAGCCACCCTTGGCTCAGGTTTTTTGTTTTGTTTTGCTAATTTCTACTAAGGAATAACCCTCATCAGTGTCCCTATCGCGTGGTATATTGTTTATATTTTAAAAAATATAATTTAAAATAACTTGTAATTGAATTGTGATTATTTCTCTTATGTTTGAATTCTTCGATAAAGTGTAAATTCAATGCTACTTTCATCGCTCAGCAGTTTATGGGCCAACAAATGTTTATTCAGTGAGTGAATAAATTTAACTCTATTAGAAAATGTATATGTGTAGTAAAGAATTTTTGTCCAAAGAGATGTTTGGCCTTTGCACTTGGCTCCTGGAGGTAATCTTTAAGCCCTTCGGATATCATGCCTAATAGGAGTGCCTTTGCTGGCCTGAGGGCCTTGGGTCTTACAAAGTCTAACATTGTGATTTAGGGTGAGGGCTTTGAGTCACAAGCAGCCCTCGTGGCGCAGGGGTTAAGTGCTTGGCTGCAATCCAAAAAGTTGGCAGTTCGAACCCACCAGCTACTCCGTGGGAGGAAGATGTGGCAGTCTGCTTCTGTAGAGATTTATAGGCTTGGAAACTCTTTGAGGTCGCTATGAGTTAGAATTGACTCGATGGCAGTGGGTTTGGTTTTTTGGTTTTATTAGACAGAATAGATTGCACCTGAGACCAGCAGTCACTATTCTCACATCCAGAGAGGATTGGCCAGGTGAATGGCAATTTTTACAGAATATTAGGTCCCCTGATGTCTGGTAATCTGTATCTCCAACTCCTCTTCTTGTACTCCATGAAACAAGTGCACGGTGCCACCTGGAATTCCCCAATGTGCCATGCTATTTCATGTCTCCGCACCTTTGCTCACATTGCATGGCCCCATGTCTAGAATAGCCGTCTGATCCCATCCACACCAGCCTGTGAAACATTTGCACATTTTCCCGGATTTAGTTCATATAAAGCATCTAAGCATCCTCTATGAAGCCTTTTCTAACCTAAATAGATGGCATTAACCATGCCCGCCTTTGTGTCCCTCAGGTACCCTGCACGTGATCTAGCATAGCACCTATGGTGCTTTATTGCCCTTACATATTTGTTGCCTTATATTAAAAAGTAATTCCCTGTGGGTATGGACTGCGTCTTTTTCATGTTTGTATCCACAGTTTCCTGCTAAGCATTTAATAAATGTCTGGTGAACAAGTGAATGAAGGAGCATTACTTTACCAATGCTTAATCCTATAGGTACTGCAATTAACACTTAAGATCAACCCCAGGGGGCTGGGTTATTAGAAAAACTTGTATGTACATTTTTAAATGCCATTGCAGAATTTGAAGAGCCAGGATCTTCTCTCCCTCCCCACCCCCTCCCCTTAACGATGTGATTCTGGCAAATCCCTTATCTTGTTTTAGTCTCAGATTCCTTGATAGAGTTAACCCAGATTATTTTAAAAGTCAAATTTTAGTTCTAAAATCCTGTAATTTTATGTTTCTTTTAAAACCCAAATATTGACATTACAACAGGAAGAGCAAACAGGTTGTAGAAATACAGATGAGATTGTAAGAGAAGTTCAAATTAAAGAAAGGGATGGTTTTGACACATAAGAATTTCTAACAAAGAAGTAGACAGGTGAAGGTTAAAGAGTCTTAAGATGTTTTTAAGTAAAATATCGTGTAATTTTTGCTATACTTTAAATCATAGATAAAAAATTATTAATGAGCAGTATTATGCTAATATTTAGTACAAACAAAACTTTTTTTTTTTTTTTTAAGGAGGGAAATCACTTCAGACAACTACTCTGATGTCAGGTTTTGATGTTCTGAGAATTTTCAGTCCTAGCTCCCACACTATGGGTTTTCTAGAGGTGTTTTCTCAATATGGGTCACATGAATTTCTTTCAGATTCCGTTACACTGAGAGTGGGAGATTGTGGGGAAACTGATGGAAGAGGTTGGTTCTTTCTTTCCTGGAAAATGCTTCTTGTGGTTTTAGGGGGCAGTTTCCTTGCCAAAAAGATCTGCCATGTCAAGTCTGTCCATAATCTGGAGATGTTTTTAGATTTCTTTCCCCTCACACTCATATCCTCTCATTTCCAAGCATCTGTGGAAATCAGTGGTCTAGACAACCTACACTTTCACTTTAATCAGATATGATAGTTGAAGAGTCATCCAGAATCAGTTTGCCCCCAAATTCTGTTCTCTTTTTACCCATTTAATGCTTAATGAATTTCTATTGCTCATTTTTTTTCTTTAAGAAATATTTCCTTGCAATATTTATGCTCTCAGCATTTACCCTGTCTGAGGTAACAAAACAGAAAGTTCAGAACTTCTGCCTTTGCTTGTTAAAAGGAGGGATATTCAAAATAATAATAATAGTACTTGTATATGTTTTTCCGGAACACCTATAAAGTACTAGACTTTAAAATTATGCTACAGTGTGCCTGACCCAAACCGTGGTCTTTTCAGTCGTCTCATGTGCATGCAAAAGCTGGACAATGAAAAAGGAAGACAGACAAAGAATTGATGAATTCAAACTGTGATGTTGACAAAGAATATTGAACATACCTATGGACTGCCAGAAGAACAAACAAATCAGTTGTGGGAGAAATACAACCAAAATGCTTCTTAGGAGCAAGGATGACTTGGGCTTGCTTATTTTGGACATGTCATCAGTAAAGGCCAATCTCTAGAAAAGGACATCATGGTTGGTAAAGTGGAGGGTCAGTGAAGGCAAGGAGGACGTTCAGTGAGATGGATTGACACAATAGTCACAACAATGGACTCAAACATACTAGCGATCACAAAGATGGCACAGGACTGGGCAGTGTTTTGTTCTGTTACACGTAAGGTCGCTATGAGTTGGAGCTGACTCAAAAGCAACTAACAACAACAACAATATTCCTAACAACTTTATGAATTCAGTATTACGACCCCAGTATTTCAGATAATTATAATAGAAGCCATTCACTGTTCCAGTGACTTTTATATACATGATTTCATTTACTCTTTATGAGAACCCTCTGAGTAGTTACAGTTCTGTATTTTTACATAGATAATGTGCACCTTCTATGTTTGTTTGCCAACTGCACCTTCCCCCTCCATGAGGTATTTTCATAAGCATCTTTATGCTATTTTTTTTTACATTTTGCTGTAAAAAATTAGCGTAGTACACTTACAAAAATATCTCATGGATGGATGGTGCAGTTGGCAAACAAATGTAGAAGGTGTGTGTTATTTGTGTAAAAATATGGTATTAGTAGGGGCTAAGAAGAGGCAGTGGTTAGTTCTACCTGTTTGGGTCAGAAAAGTCTTCCCAGAAGATGCTGGATGCAAAACAGGTGGGAAACTGATGTTCAGAGACTAACTTCTAAGACTCAATCAAAATTATTAACATTCAACTTTGACCAAAATTGGCTGAAATAAAAAAAAAGGAACATACAAAAAATCTATAAGTTACAATGATATTGATGAGAAATCTTATAAAGTGAGTGAGTAATCTTGTCTCTAACAGGTTCAAATCTAATAAAAATGTAAAGTTTTTTCCCCACATCCGCCATAAGCTAATGTCATGCTAAGGAGCCCTGGTGCCGCAACAGTTAAGTGCTTGGCTGCCACTGGAAAAGTTGGTGGTTTGAACTCACCCAGCAGTGCTAGGGGAGAACGACCTGGGGATCCACTCCTGTAAAGATTACAGCCTAGAAAACCCTATGGGGGCAGTTCTACTCTGTCACCTGGGGTCACTGTAAGTCGAAATCGGCTTGATGGCACCTAACAACAACAATAATGTCATGCTGTGGTCATAAGCCATACAGTGTGAGAGAATGTTAACATATGTTTGCTAATCCTAAACTGCTCTGAATCACCAATTCAAAACATACGCTTACTGATCGTGGGTCAGTATCATCAGCTTTATGCTTAATACGTGTGATGACCTTAAACATTAGTTGTCTTGATTCTCTAAACTTTGAGTGAATGTCTTACCACATTTTAAAAGTACTGCATATCTAAACAAAAGTGCAGTGTCTTACTACATTTAAATTCCTTATAGCACCTAACATAATAATTATGGCAGCTACAGCTGGCTGCGCACCAAGGATTTATCTTCTTAAGAGTAGTTGTTGGCAAGCAGCTACCCAGCTGGAAACTACATTTCCCAGCCTTCCTTGCATCTGTGGCCATGTGATTGGTTCTGGCCAATGAAATGCGAATTTAAGTGCAGTGTTTCACTTCCAGGCTGAAACACCTAACAACTAAGTGTGCCTTCTCCATAGTCTTCTTCCTCACCCTTTGACTTAATGGATGGAGGGAACTCTGAAGCATTTTTGGAGGGCAGAGCCGTAAGGGAGAGAGAGGTAGATTGAGCTGAGCTTGCTCATATTACAAGAGCAAGAAATATGCCTCTATTATCTTAAGTAACTGATATTTGGGGATTATTTTTACAAAAGCTGATGTTACCTTAACTAATGCAATCCCGTTCACAAGTAATTCTCAATCCATGTATTTTTAATTTTAGCATTTATCGTTCAGATCACCGGACTCTTGAAATTGGATTTAAATTATTGTGTTTCTATCTATCTATCTATCTGATTTTCTATTCATTTTTGCTTCCCAATTCCTAAAACCATGAGTAGGTCCTTGTGAATATTTTATACAGTTATTAGAGATTACTAATATGTTAAAATTTGAATTGATTATTTTATATAAGTATGTGACTCATTCAATTTCATAGGGAGATGGTGTGCAGTATCAGTAGGTATTATAAGTGATTAGGATAACAGGTTCCTTGTAATCCTCTGTCTTGTTTTTTTGTCCCCAGTTTTCCCAGAAGAGAATCAGCTTTGGTATAGGTTTTAGTGCATAGTGTCCTATGCTGGAAACCAGGGAACCTTACTTTTATCTTGACTATACAATAAACTCCGTTAAATATTGTTAACCTAACTTGCCTTTGAGGAAGAGAGAGGATATAGCAATCTCCAAATAATTTATAAACTGTCCTTGCAACTTCTGAATTGTCCACATGGCATCCTTTCCTTTCTTAATTAGTCTGTTTGTTGGATACCTTTTGCTTTTTTGCCTGTTCA
>NW_004444222.1:1141509-1143572 GCF_000243295.1 Trichechus manatus latirostris
CAAAGATTTCATGAAACATAAAAGTATATAATAAATAGTTGAGGGATTTTGGAAAGAAAAAACTAAGAAATTAATAAAATTATGAGTGTTGGGGTAAATTTAGCACATAAGGGTACAAAAATCTAGTTCTATACATTAGCTTACAAATATAAATTTTAGTTGCTTTGAAACAACATAATTTAGTATCAAATGTTTAAAAAACACCAATTTAGTTGATGTACTTGTAGATGTAATGTGTATTATATGTATCTGTTCAACTAATCCAAAATCTTTTTGAAAAAAAGAAAAAGGAGATAGGAATTCCAAATGATATAGAGGAGACATCTATTAAAGATAGCATTTTCTAATCTAACACCATGATACCAGTCCAAGAATCTCCCAGGTAGCTGGAAGAGGGATGGTAAGAATGCAGGACATTGAGAAAAGAAGGAATAGTTCTTGACTTGTGACTCCATTTTAGCTCTAAGACAACTCGGGTTATAGAAGGGCAGAAAATTCACAAAGCCTGAAGATTAGAGCACAAGGTTTTCATTCAAAAAAAAAAAAAAAAAAAAAAAGCAGTAACAGTTGCCATTAAATCAGCTCTGAAGCATCTGGAACTGACTTCAAAAGCTAGTGTTCAGCGGCTCAACTCAGCTCATTAAAAACAAAATAACAACAAAACCAGTTGCTGGTGAGTTGATTGTGACTCATAGTGACCCCACGTGTGTCAGAGTAGAACTGTGCTCCATAGGGTTTTCAATGGCTAATTTTTTGGAAGTAGATCACCAGGTCTTTCTTCTGAAGTACTTCTGGGTGGACTCAAATCTTCAACCTTTCAGCTAACAGCTGAGCATGTTAACTGTTTTTACCACCCAAGGACTCCCAAATAAAAAGGATGTCCTCAATGACAGACAAATCAGGATAGTCAGAAAGCAGTACTAGAGTTGGCCTTAAGAGCTAAGGGGTTTCTTCCTGGCATCCAGAGCTTTTTCTAATATCACTAAGCTTTTAATCAGGTGCCAAACAGAAAGACTTCAGCTGTATCCATCTTTGATGTTTACCTTTTTAAGTCAGGAGGCAGTAAGCCCTTGGATCAAATCCACCCATGATTAATTTTTTTTTAAATAAAGTTTTGTTGGAATACAGCCATACCCATTCATTTATGTACTGTCTATTAAAAGTATGAATTCCTACCTCATTAACTTCTGTAACATCCCGAGATCCTCACTCTTCACTTAGCTTTAGGGTCCAGGGACTAGTCCATTAAACAAACATTTATGACTGCTTGCTATATGAGGAGACCTGGTGGCACAGTGGTTAAGTGTTCAGCTGCTAATGAAAAAGGTCAGCAATTCAAATCCACCACTGCTCCTTGGAAAACCCTATGGGGCAGTTCTACTCTGTCCTATAGGGTTGCTATGAGTTGGAATAGACTTAGTGGCAATGTGCTTAGTTTTTGGGTTTTGGCTATGTGTGAGGCACTGTTTCAGGTGCTGGAGATACAAGATCAAGTAAGTCTCCACCCTTGACTTCAAGAAACTCAGAGCCTTTTTTGGTGCTACTTTATAGGCATTTTTTTTTGGGTGACTAATGAAAATGTCGATTTGATTCCACTACGCATCTGTCTGTTTGTTGTACTGTGGTGGCTTGTGTCATGCTGTGATGTTAGAAGCTATGCTACCGATATTTCAAATACTAACAGGGTCACCCCTGAAGGACAGGTTTCAGCAGAGCTTCCAGACTAAAACAGTCTACATCTGTGGAAAGAGTTGATGGAAAAGCTCAATACCATCAGTCAGCTAAAGGCCAGGGGCCGACTATAGAACAGACCATCAATTGCTCATATGCAAATTAGAGTTGAAGCTGAAGAAAACTAAAACAAGTCTACATGAGCCAAAATACGACTTACAATATATCTCAAGAATAGATATGACGCATTGAACACTAACAATCAAGGACCAGACGAGTTGTGGGATGACATCAAGGACATCATACATAAAGAAAGCAAAAGGTCATTAAAAAGACAGGAAAGAAAGAAAAGACCAAGATGCACATCAGAAGAGACTCTGAAAGTTACTCTT
>NW_004444222.1:1144762-1154858 GCF_000243295.1 Trichechus manatus latirostris
ATAAAGAAAACAAAAATCCTCATAACTGAACCAATAAGCAACATCATGATAAATGGAGAAAATATTGAAGGTGTCAAGGATTTAATTTTACTTGGATCCACAACCAACACCCATGGAAGCAGCAGTCAAGAAATCAAACATGTATTGCATTGGGCAAATCTACTGCAAAAGACCTCTTTAAAGTGTTGAAAGTAAAGATGTCACTTTGAGGACTAAGGTGTGTCTGATCCAAGCCAGATATTTTCAGTCGCCTTGTATGCATGTGATAGCTGGATAATGAATAGGAAGACTGAAGAAGAATTGATGCATTTGAATTATGGTGTTGGCAAAGAATATTGAATATACCATGGATTGCCAGAAGAGTGAACAAATCTGTCTTGGAAGAAGTACAGCCAGAATGCTCCTTAGAAGCCAGGATGGTGAGACTTTGTCTCATGTATGTTGGCCATGTTATCAGGAGAGACTAGTCCCTGGAGAAGGACATCATGCTTGGTAAGGTAGAGGGTCAGCAAAAAAGAGGAAGACTCTCGATGAAGTGGATTGACATAGCTGGTGCAACAATGAGCTCAAACATAGTGATGATTGTGAGGATGGTGCAGGATTAGGGAGTGTTTCATTCTGTTGTACATAGGGTCACAATGAGGTGGAACTGATTTCAATGGCACCTAACAACAACAATGATAATGTTCCATGTTTTTTTTTTTTTTTTTGGTGGTCTTAACACATCTTAGAGTTTTTAAAATAGTAAGCTATAATTGCTCAAGTCAAGAATTTTTGAAAATTTAGAATAAAAAATTATTCTTTTTTAAGAGTTTGAACATTGCATTGTTTGAGTTCTCATAATATTTCTACCCTGCTGAAATAATCATTGAAATATCTCTATGGAAGTATAAAGAAATAATATAATTTGGCAGAATATGATTTATCAATATAAAGTTGCAAATTTGGCTTTATGAGTATATTCCAGGAAAGCAGAAAAGCAAAACTCAATAAGGAAATAATCTGCAAATAAGTTTCAATAAATGTCCCAGACCATGGACCATTTGTGTCAAGATCGTTTGCAATTGATTTCGTACATTTCCTTTTTCAGTTTTAAACACATTATTCCTTAAAGCTTATCCTGATGATACAACTTTATTGAATAACTGACCAGTTACTGCATGGGTTCTAAAATTCCATAATTTTAGATTGAGTAACATGTTTCTGATGGTGGAGACAATGACCATGTGTATCCACAGGAAAATGGAAGAGAGAATGGGAGGGTGCCATCCAGGGTGTGATTGCTATTAGATCCAGTCCTCCCTTTTTCCTTGCTTTGCTCTGGATCAGAGGAGATGGCCCAGTAGGCTGTATTTCCAAGGTCCCTTGTCACCTAACCTTTGGCCAGTTTCAGTCAACAGACAACAGTGCTAGGTCGGCAAGAAGAAGGCATGGTATTTCTACTTCTCCCTATCTGCATCCAGCAGCATCTCTGAAAGTGCCTGAGTCTTTCGCATGGCCCCACCTCTACCTGGACAGGCCCCCATAGCTCCAGATTTCACTTGGTGACCCCATGTCCTGCAGTCTAGTACCACTGGCTCTCCCTCTGTCTTGTTTAGGGGTGGTAGTATCTACCTGATATTGTTGCCTCACTGAACCCATAAGCTTCTCAGATCTTCCATCTCCATGGAATCAATCCTCTGTGTTAAATTCTTATGTTGTATGTACTTGAAATGGTTTCTTTTCTTGGTTGACCTTTGGTTAAAACAAGGAGCATAGGAATTTTTAGGAGAATAGCAGGAATCGATGATTCAAATTCCTTTCTTCTTGACGCCCTTCTTAGGAATTTAAAAATAAACAAATGGACAACTTATCTTTTAGCACTACCACTTAGTTATTTCAAGGATTAAAGACTACATAGGGTCTTCTAGAGCAGGTGATTGCCTAAGAATGTTTGGTTGGTAGAGCGTGATCCTGTATTTTGCCTCAAGCTGATTTTTCCTGTATTTTTTTTCCCTGTGAACATAGCAAATTTACTCTTTTGTGGAGGTGGGGCACTATCATTTCTAGATCAATAATTCTTCAAATAGATGTGTTAGGGAAAAGAGAACAAGCAAAGGCAGAATGAAATGGAAAGGAGTTTAGAGATAAGGGAAAGAAAATAGGAAGATCATGTCAAATCAGAAAGTATAACTGCTCTCTTTGAGAAGGACATCAGCTTTGATTAAAAGGGACTAAAGTATCTATTTTCTCAGAAATGTTACTCATAACTCCAAAGTTCATTAACGCACTTCAGATATTTGCATGAAATCATGTTGTTGTTAGTTGTTGCTGAGTTGGCTCCAACTCATGGCGACCCCATATATACGGAATGAAACGTTGCCTGGTCCTGCACCATCTTTTTGGTTGTTGTTATGTTTGAGTCTATTGCTGTGGCCATTGTGTCAATATGCCTCAGTAAGTGTTCCCTCACCTTCACTGGCTCTCAACTTTACCAAACATGATATCCTTCTCTAGCAATTGGTCTCTCCTGATTGTGCATCCAAAGTAAGAAAGTAGAAGTCTCCAACAATATTCTGGGATCCACAGGGTTTTCACTGGCTAATATTCAGAAGTAGATCACCAGACCTTTCTTCCTAGTCTGGAAGTGCTGCTCCACCATGGGAGACTCTGCTGCTACTTGAAATACTAGTGACATAGCTTCTAATATCAAAGCAACATGCAAGTCACCACAGTATGACAAACTGACAGGTGAGTAGTGTTATGAAATCATAAACCATAGTAAGTATAGGAAATAGTCTTTGCTTTATCCATTGTAAATGTTAATAATCATAAACCTCTCAGTGAACTCTTTGTTTTCCAGCAAAGGAGAGAAAAATATTTTATGGTGAGAGCAGAGAGCTTTGACAAATGGGTGGTAATAACACAAAGCTGATGAAGGGAAGGAGGCAATTGCATGGACCTTGGTTTACTTAGGTGTAACATGACCTACTCTAGAAGTTTACTGACAACCTGTGAACTAAGGGCCTTGTTACCTGGCCTGTTGGGCAAGATCACATCTTGAATTAAGATTTGCATAAATCACAGATCCGCTTTCTGCTTTCTGGTATCATTAAAGAAAGACAAAGTCTTTCTTAAAAGTCTCAAGGTACTACTGCTATACAATATGTTGTTGTCAGCTGCTGTCATGGCGACCCATGTGTTACAGAGTAGAACTGAGCTCCATAGGGTTTTCTTGGTGGTAATCTTTATGGAAGCAGATTGCCAGGCCTTTTCTTCCACAGCAATGCTGGGTAAGTTCGAATCTTCAGCCTTTGGGTTGGTAGCTGAGTGCAAACCGTTTGTACCACCTAAGGGCCTGCTGTACAGTATGGCGTTAGAGTTAAGAGTAAGGGCTTTGCAATCAGGCTGTCTCAGTTCAAATGCTGCCTTGGTCACTTTCTAATTGAGGCACTTTGAACAAGTCATTTAGCCTCTCTGAGCCTCCTTTGTAAAATAGGGACCGAAATCACACCTGCTTTAAAATGTTGTTGTGAGGATTAAGCCTGCTCATACATATAAAGCTTAAGACCAGTACCTGAAACTTAGTAAGCACTCAACAAAAGTTACATATTGTCATCTTTCTGTGATTCTAGAGCTTGTGTTAAATTCAAAGCACAGGAAACATATTTTAGGAGAACACATTTGTTTCTAAATTGTTCTGTCTTAGGAGCAAAGGAGAAGAAGAAAAAACACAGTGACAGGTGGGAAATTTGACAAATGGGCAGGAAGAGTAAAACGTTTAAAAATGGAATTCCTTTTTCCAGGCCCATGCTGAACACACATGGTGGAGAGAAATGTGATTGTATATTATAGTATGAAGGAAAGCAGAATAACTGAGTTTGGGAAATCTGCAGAGAAATAAAGTTACTGCATTTGGATGGACAACAATATATTGGGAAATATTAGGTCTGAAACTGGTTAACATTCAACTTGTGTTCACTCTGCTTTCTGAGAGTTTTTAGCTTACTGAAGTCAAATGACTTTTTTTTTTTTTTTTGCAGATGGAAAATAATGAGCTGTTTAGCAGGGAAATAAGCACGTCTTAACTGGACGACATCACTTTTTCCATGAGCAGTACAAATGAAACTTTAAAATTAGAAACCAACTGATAGAAACTTTCTTTCTTTGTTTCTTTCATTGTTTTTCTCTCTCTTCCTTCCTTCTTCCTTTCTTTGCTATAGATGATGGTCCCAGTCTTTATATTAACCTAGCAATAAAGGTTGCCCCCTGCATTTTTGAGTAGACATTCATTCAGTCACTGTCTTTGTTGGGACACCAATTTTGTACCATACTCTCAGTCCTGCTATGGTGACCTTGATGACTGGAAGGGTCCATGTAGATCTCCTATGTGAGAACTCTGGAAACAAAAGACTTAATTGAAAATGGCTAAATTGAGCTATTTATAAATGTATTCAAGGTTTCGTTGTTAGCTGCAGTAGAGCTGACTCTGACTTACGGCAACCTCA
Organism: Trichechus manatus latirostris; assembly: GCF_000243295.1. Lineage (NCBI taxonomy): Eukaryota > Metazoa > Chordata > Mammalia > Sirenia > Trichechidae > Trichechus > Trichechus manatus. Next base: position 1,149,250 of record NW_004444222.1, read on the forward strand.
TTTACAACAGAAAGAAACGTTGCTGGTCCTGTGTTACCCTCACAATCACCAGCATGTCTGAGTCCATCATTGCAGCTATTGTGCCAATCCACCTCAAAGAGGGTGTCTGATGCTCTCGTTGGCCCTCTATTTCACCAAACATGATTTTCTCTTCTAGAGATTGATACCTCCTGATGACGTGTCTAAAGCAAACGAGTCCGACAACATTCTGTTGTGATTCATAAGGTTTTCACTGGCTATTTTTCAGAAGTAGATCACCAGGCCTTTCTTCCCAGTCTGTTTTGTCTGGAAGCCCTGCTGAAACCTGTCTACCATGGGCGACCCTGCTGGTATTTGAAATACTGCTAGCATAACAGCATCATAGCAGTACACAAGCCACCACAGTAAGACAAATGGGTGGTTAGCAAAGTGTTAGTAACTGTGTACATACTTTCAGGGAATTTATGATGATAAGTTTCCACCCAGAGCAAAGTTAACACTTGTTGATTCATATAAGTTGATGTTCCCATTTCACCTGACTCATCTGACTTAAACAAGTTTACATGCTAGTGTGAGACATGGTCACGTGAATCTTCTAGGAAAAGATAAGAAACACAGTCATGTGTCACTTAACGTCCACGATATGTTCTGTGAAATAGAACGTTATGTGATTTGGACTTTGTTCCAACACCATATTATATATTTAGCAAAGCTATGTGGGATTCTGTAGTGTACCTGTATTGACAAAATAACCAAGATACAGTACACATACAGTAATGTATTTCAGTTAATGTATCTGGCAATACACGAGATTGGATGCTGCTGCTTATGCATCAAAATGTACACTGTTATACAGTAAACTTTTTGTTTGTAAGTAAGGAAAGTTCACCTTAAAATAACGATAAGAAGTATGGTACGGAACATATATAAGCCAATAACATAGGCGTTTATTATGACCATCAAGACATATGTATTATATGTTATATATGTCATGGACCATTATATGCCTGGCAGCGCAATCAGTTTGTATACAAGAGACAAGAGACACACGTGTTGCGTGTGGGAAGCTGTTGTATTCACTACATCCGGTTACATCTGCTATGTCGGCTATGTCCCATTCTCCTATCAGGATTTCTGAATCTTATGGGACCATGGATGTATATGGGGTGCATGACTGTATATCATTGTGATTTTGAGCTTATAAGCATTGAGAAATGGTGTGTCTTCCTTTTACCTCTTCTTCATTGTGAATATATTGATCTACCTGTGGCATTTCATGCCAAATGTAGGCCTTATTTTTTTTTTTTAATTGTACTTTAGGCGAAGGTTTACAGAATAAATAGTTTCTCATTACACAGTCAGTACGCATATTGTTTTATGACATTGGTTAACAACCCCACAACATGTCAACACTCTCCCTCCTCGACCTCGGAGGAACTTTTTTCTTTTTTGGTAAAAATATACATAGCCAAAGATACACCATTTCAAAAATTTCTACATGTACAATTCATTAACATCGATTTGTAGGTCTTTTTTGGACACCAATCCTTCCTCCTTGGAATTTGGAAACAGTTCTGGCCATTGACTGGTTCAATGCCTCAGACTACTGCAGTATGTAGTAACGAACATTTTAAAATAAATAACATTTACAGAATTGGAAACAAAAGCACAAGGTTTTGAGTAAGAACACTGATAGCAAATGGTCATCATGTGTGTTTGGACCTGAAAGGAGATGGGTGGGGGGTTCTAAAGGCCAGATTGCTTTCCTTCTCCTGATTTTATTAATATAGTCAGCAAAATTGCTACCACATCACTCCCCCTAGGCTTGTGACTGTTCTCCATGTGACTGTGCTAATTTGCAAATGGGGATGGAGGGCTCAGAGAAGGCTAAGGTAAATGGGATTAATTACATTTCATAATCTTTCACTCAATTCACTACTGTATGAGCAAGGGAGAGGAAAAAAATAAACATACTGTAAGCAGAGACATTTGACAAATGGGCTAAAATAGCACGAAGTAGATAGAGAAGAAGAAGCTGGACTCAAGTCGGGCAGCTATTCCCTTCCTTGTGAATGTTCACACTGGTTACGTGAGCTACTCTGGATGAAAAGGAATGATGGCTCTTTTATCTTTTCTCCTTTTTTAAAATTTTTTATTGTGCTTTAGATTAAAGTTTACAGCTCAAGTTAGTTTCTCATACAAAAATTTATACACACGTTGTTATATGACCCTAGTCGCTATCCCTGTAATGTGACTGCACAGTCCTCCTTTCCACCCGGGATTTCCTGTGTCCGTTCAACCAGCTCCTGTCCCTTTCTGCCTTCTCATCTCGCCTCCAGACAGGAGCTGCTCATTTAGCCTCATGTATCTACTTGAACTATGAAGCACACTCTTCACAAGTATTTTATGTCTTATACTTCAGTCTATTCTTTGTCTGAAGAATTGGCTTCAGAAATGGTTTTAGTTCTGGGTTAATAGAGAGTCCAGGGGCCATGTCTTCTGGGGTTCTTCCAATCTCTGTCAGACCATTAAGTCTGTTTTTTTTTTTTTTTTACTAGAATTTGAATTCTGCACCCCACTTTTCTCCTGCTCCGTCAGGGACTCTCCATTGTATTTCCTGTCAGGGCGGTCATTGGTGGTAGCTGGGCACCGTCTAGTTCTTCTGGTCTCAGGCTGATGGAGTCTCTGGTTTATGTGGCCCCTTTTGTCTCTCAGGCTAACATTTTCCTTGTGTCTTTGATGTACTTCATTCTCCTTTGCTCCAGGTGGTTTGGGACCAATTGATGCATCTTAGATGGCCACTTGCCAGATATTAAGACTCCAGATGCCACTCACCAAAGTGGGATGCAGAACATTTTCTTAATAAACTTTGTTATGCCAATTGACCTAGAAGTCCACTGAAACCATGGTCTCCAGACCCCTACCCCTGCTACACTGTCCCTCGAAGTGTTTGGTTGTGTTCAGGAAACTTCTTAGCCTTTGGTTTAGTCCAGTGATGCTGACTTCCCCTGTATTGTGTGTTGTCCTTCCCTTCACCTAAGATAATTCTTGTCTACTATCTAGTTAGTGAATAACTTTTTCCTTCCCTCCCCACCCTCATAGCCATCAAAGAATGTTTTCTTCTGTGTTTAAACCTTTTCTTTAGTTCTTATAATAGTGGTCTCATACAATATTTGTCCTTTTGTGCCTGACTAATTTCAGTCAGCATAATGCCTTCCAGATTCATCAACATTATGTTTCATGGATTCATCCTTGTTCTTTAGCATTGCATAGTATTCCATTGTGTGAATATACCATAATTTGTTTATCCATTCATCCGTTGATGGGCACCTAGGTTGTTTCCATCTTTTTGCTATTGTGAACAGTGCTGCAATCAACATGAGTGTGCATATATCTATTCGTGTGATGGCTCTTATTTCTCCAGGATATATTCAAAGAAGTGGGATTGCTGGATCATATGGTACTTCTATTTCTAGCTTTTTAAGGAAGCGCCAAATTGATTTCCAAACTTGTTGTACCACTTTACATTCCCAAACAGTGTATAAGTGTTCCAGTCTTTCCACAACCTCTCCAACATTTATAATTTTGTGGTTTTTTTGGATTAATGCTAGCCTTGTTGGGGTCAGGTGGTATCTAATTGTAGTTTTGATTTGCATTTCTCTAATGGCTAATGATCTTGAGCATTTTCTGATGTATCTGTTAGCTGCCTGAATGTCTTGTTTGGTGAAGTGCCTGTTCATATCCTTTGCTCATTTTTAAATTGGGTTATTTGTCTTTTTATGGTTGAAGGTTTGCAGTATCTTATAGATTTTAAAGATTAGACGCTGATCGGATATGTTGTAGCCAAAATCTTTCCCGAGTCAGTAGGTTGTCTTTTTACTCTTTTGGTGAAGTCTTTTGATGAGCATAAGTGTTTGATTTTTAGGAGCTCCCAGTTATCTAGTTTCTCTTCTGGTGTTTGTGCATTGTTAGTAATGTTATGTATTCTGTTTATGCCATGTATTAGGGCTCCAAGTGTTGTCCCTATGTTTTCTTCCATGTTCTTTATCGTTTTCAATTTTATATTTAAGTCTTTGATCTATTTTGAGTTAGTTTTTGTGCATAGTGTGAGGTATGGGTCTTGTTTCATTTTTTTGCAGAGGGATATCCAGTTATGTCAGCACCAGTTGTTAAAGAAACTGTCTTTTCCCCATTTAATGGACTTTGGGCCTTTGTCAAATATCAGCTGCTCATAGGTGGATGAATTTACGTCTGGATTCTCAGTTTTGTTCTATTGGTCTAGGTATCTGTTGTTGTACAAGTACCAGGCTGTTTTGATTACTGTGGTAGTATAATAAGTTCTAAAATCAAGTAGTATGAGGCCTCCAACTTTGTTCTTCTTGAGTAATGCTTTACTTATCTGGGGCCTCTTCCCTTTCCATATGAAGTTGGTGATTTGTTTCTCTATCTCATTAAAAAATGTTGTTGGAATTTGGATCAGGATTTCATTATATCAGTAGACCGCTTTGGGTAGAATCGACATTTTCATAATGTTGAATTTTCCTATCCATGAGCAAGGTATGTTTTTCCACTTACGTAGGTCTCTTTTGTTTTCTTGATGTAGTCTTGTAGTTTTCTTTGTGTTGGTCTTTTATGTCTCTGGTTAGATTTATTCCTAAGTATTTTATCTTCTTGGGGGCTAATGTAAATGGTATTGATTTGGTGATTTCCTCTTCGAAATTCTCTTTGTTGACGTAGAGGACTCCAGCTGATTTTTGTGTTTATCTTGTACCCTGATGCTTTAATGAAATCTTCTATTCTATTAAAGAATCTTCTATTGTGGATTCTTTGGGGTTTTCTGTGTATAAGATCATATCATCTGCAAATAGGGATACTTTTACTTCTTCCTTACCAATTTGGATGCCCATTATTTTTTTTTCTGGCATAATTGCTCTGGCTAGGACCTCCAGCACAATGTTGAATAAGAGTGATGAAAAAGGGCATCCTTGTCTGGTTGGTTCCCATTCTCAAGGGGAATGCTTTCAGACTCTCTCCATTTAAGATGATGTTGGCTGTTGGCTTTGTATAAATGCCCTTGATTATGCTGAGGAATTTCCCTTCTATTCCTATTTTGTTGAGAGTTTTTATCATGAATCAGTGTTGGACTTTGTCAAATGCCTTTTCTGCATCGATTAATAAGATCATGTGGTTCTTGTCTTATGTTATATTTATGTGATGGATTACATTGATTGTTCTTCTAATGTTGAACCATCCCTGCATAGCTAGTATGAATGTCACTTGGTCATGGTGAATTATTTTTTTGGTATGTTGCTGAATTCTATTGGCTAGAATTTTGTTGAGGATTTTTGCATCTATGTTCATGAGGGATATAGGTCTGTAATTTTCTTTTTTTGTTGTGTCTTTACCTGGTTTTTGTATCTGGGTTATGCTGACTTCATAGAATGAATTTGGGAGTATTCTATCCTTTTTTTGTGCTCTGAAATACCTTTAGTAGTAGTGGTGTAAATGCTTCTCTGAAAGTTTAGTAGAATTCTCCAGTGAAGTTGTCAGGGCCAGGGCTTTTTTTTGTTGGAAGTTTTTAAATTACCTTTTCAATCTCTTCTTTTGTTATAGTTTTATTTAGTTTTTCT
>NW_004444222.1:1155637-1172415 GCF_000243295.1 Trichechus manatus latirostris
AGTATACCTGGCTGCTGTTGGGTGGAGTGTTCTGTGTATATCTATGAGATCAAGTTGGTTGATTGTGGCATTTAGATCTTCCGTGTCTTTATTGAGCTTCTTTCTGGATATTCTGTCCTTCACCGAAAGTGGTGTGTTGAAGTCTCCTACTATTATTGTGCAGCTATTTCTCTTTTCACTGCTATTAGAGTTTGTTTTATGTATTTTGGAGCCCTGTCATTGGATGCATAAATATGTATTATGGTTATTGCCTCCTGGTGTACTGACCCTTTAATCATTATATAGTGTCCTTCCTTATCCTTTGTGGTTGATTTTGCTTTAAAGTCTATTTTGCCAGAGATTAATATTGCCACTCATACTCTTTTGTGATTGTTGTTTGCTTGATATATTTTTTTCCATCCTTTGAGTTTTAGTTTGTGTCTTTAAGTCCAAGGTGTGTTTCTTGTAGGCAGCATATAGACAGATTGTGTTTTTTTAATCCATTCTGCCACTCTCTGTCTCTTTATCAGTGCATTTAGTCCATTTACATTCAGCGTAATTATTGATAGGTATAAGTTAAGCACTGTGATTTTGATGTCTTTCTTTGTGTGTTGTTGACAGTTTCTTTGTTCTACTTAATTTTCTGTGCTGAGTCATTTTTTGTTTATGTGTTTTCTTTTCATCTTTTTCATTGTTGTTGATTTTGTATTCGCTGAGTCTTTATGTTTTTCTTGTTTTTTATTTTGATGTGTAGGATTGTTAGTTTCCGTTGTGGTTACCTTAATATTTACCTCTATTTTTCTAAGTTTAAACAAATCTTTTATTTCTTTATATCGCCTTGACTTCCTCTCCATATGAAAGATCTATGACTACATTATTTAGTCTCTCTTTTTTGTTTTAATGTTGTCATCTTTTACATATTGACCTTTATGTTTCCCTATTTTCAGTGTTTTAGCTTTGATTTATTTTTGTGACTTCCCTATCCAGGTTGATATCTGGTTGCCCTGTCCTGCATTCTAGTCTTGGGTTATTATCTGATGTTACTGATTTTCTAACCGGAGGACTCGGTTTAGTATTTCTTGTAATTTTTGTTTGGTTTTGGCAAATTCCCTAAACTTCTGTTTATCTGGAAATGCCCTAATTTTGTCATCACATTTGAGAGATGTTTTTGCTGGATATATAATTCTTGGCTGGCAATTTTTTTCCTCCAAGACTTTATATATGTCTTCCCATTGCCTTCTTGCCTGCATGGTTTCTGCTGAGTAGTCAGAATTTAGTCTTACTGACTTTCCTTTGTCGATGACTTTTTGTTTATTCCTAGCTGCTCCTAAAATTCTCTCTTTATCTTTGGGTTTGGCAAGTTTGATTTTAATATGTCTTGGTGACTTTCTTTTGGGATCCACCTTGTGTGGGGTTTGATGAGCATCTTCGATAGATACCGTCTCATCTTTCATGATATCAGGGAAATTTTCTGCCAACAAATCTTCACCAATTCTCTCTGTATTTTCTGTTATCCCCCCCTATTCTGGTAGTCCAATCACTCGTAGGTTATTCCTCTTGATAGAGTCCAGCATAATTCTTAGAGTTTCTTCATTTTTTAAAATTCTTTTATCTGATTTTTCCTCAAATAAGTTGGTGTCAAGTGCTTTATCTTCAATCTCACTAGCAATTCTGACTTCCATTGCCTCAGTTCTGCTCCTATGACTTTCTATTGAGTTGTCTAATTCTGAAATTTTATTGTTAATCTTTTGGATTTCAGTTTGCTCTCTCTCTGTGGATTCTTGCAGCCTGTTAAATTTGTCATTATGCTCTTGTATAACCTTCTTAAGTTCCTCTATTGCTTTAACTGTGTGTTCCTTGGCTTGTTCTGCATTTTGAATGATCTCCTTCTTGATCTCTTGAAGAGTTCTGTATATTAATCTTTTGTATTCTACCTCTGGTAATTCCAAGAAGTTTTCTTCCTCCAGAAAGTTTCTTGAATCTTTTTTTTGGTGGCTTGCTGAAGCCATCATGGTCTGCCTCTTTATGTGATTTGTTATTGACTGTTGTCTCTAAGCCATCAATAAGTTATTACATTTATTTATTTTATGTTTGTTTACTGTGTCCTAGCTTCTTGTTTTGTTTTGATATGTCCAAATAGGCTTGTGTGTGAGCTAGTTTGATTATTGGTGTCTTTGAAGCCCTCACGTCCTGTCCAGGTGCATAGAGCTATCACTAGGTATGTGAGCCCCAGAGTCTGTTTACTTTTCTTGTGTGGATTCAGCTTAGGTGTCCAGGTCGCTAGTCACTGAGTACGTGATGCAGGCTTTCACCTACAGTCTTAGATGGGCAGGGGTGATTGGAGTAGGCACAGGTATCTGGCTGCAGTAGGGGATCATGCGGTGATCAAAGCAGGGGCCTGTCAGCTGCCCCTGAGTGCCTGTATGGAAGGTGTGTCCCTGTTCCCTAGAGCGTGTAGCTAGGTGGGTTTTGCGGCTGGACTATGGGCACCCAATGCTGTTGGCTGTAAGGACTGGGAGTCACCACTTATTCTTGGATCCCTGTCACAGGTGGCTCGGTGGAGTGGGTTGAGCCACCAGTCCACAGGCCCCGATGTCAGTAGGTGAGAACCCTGCTTAATGGGAAGCATGGTGTCAAATATCATGAATCTGCCACTCCTCCTTATAGCTGACATAGATGAAAATAGGCTTCAGGTATATAGCCTGTTGTACTGTGCTAATGAGGACCTATTCTGTTGAAATGGGCCCACATAGGTCTATGCAGGGGTGAAAGGCATTCAAAGTCCAAAGACCCCTTATGCCTGTGCCTAGGCAAAGTGTCTGTGCTTGCCCTGAGTTTCCAGGCTTATGGGAGCTAGCAGATTATTTTCTCCTGTTTGTTAATTTGTTCCCTCTCCAAAGCCAGGAGAACGGCTCAGGACATGCGACGGGTCCTACTTCCGGCCCAGGGGATGCAGCAATCACTGAAGCCAGACCGGGACCTGTAGCAGAGTGGGGAGGTGGTGAGTAAATGGAAGAGAGATACTTCCCAAAAAGCGGCGTGGTTGATCTGCATGGTAGGTTAGATGTTTGTACTTATCCTTCACCAATTAAGCACTGTTTCTCACTGGTTCTGGAGGGCTGACGATACTCTCGGCTGCTCGGTCTCTCCCAATGTGGAAAACACGTCCTGAGCACCACTGCTTGCCTCATCCCTTGCACACTAGCTGATCCAGCCTGCGGGGTGCCAGTGCTGGCTAAGTCAGGTCTGGCAACTCCTTGCTGCTTCTGAACCATGTCTGTCACTCAGTCCAATTCCTGAACTTTATCTTTGATGTTCAGGGCTCTTAGATTGTCATATATAATCAATTCACTTGTTCTTTCAGGCCTTTGTTGTAAGAGGGACCACAGGAAACATATGACTACTCTGCCATCTTGGCCCCACCCCCGCTCCTATCTTTTTTATTGTGGTGGGGAGGGAACAGCACTTCTGCAAAACTTTCCCAATGATCCAAAAATAAGTGTTATCATTTCTCCCATATTGTTATTGTTAGCTGCTGTAGAGTCACCCCCAACTCATGGCAACCCCATGCACAATGGAATGAAATCTTGCATGGTCCTGCACCATCCCCATGACAGGCTGAGGAATGGGCCATTGTGGTCTATAGGGTTTTCATTGGCTGATTTTCAGAAGTAGACTGCCAGGCCTTTCTTCCTAGCCTGTCTTAGTCTGGAAACTTCACTGAAACCTGCTCAGCATAATAGTAACATACAAGCCTGCACTGACAGACAAGTAGTGGCTGTGCAGGAGGTGCATTGTCTGAGAAGGAAACTTGGTTCTCCTGTATGGAAGTTGAGAATTCTAGCACAGAACCACCTTGAAATATATTCCTTTTTAATTTCAATTAACATTTAATCTCTCTTGAAGCTGGATGGGGGTTGGGAGGAAAGGAAACTCCCCCTCCCCAACAAAGACAAATCCAAGTAAACAGATTCAATGATTACAAATAACTTCTTTAAAGAGTGTGGTCAGGGAAGACCTATCTAAGGAAAGGGTATGTAAGCTGAAGTCTAAAGAATGAGCTGGAGCTTCCTACAAAAACAGAGAAAAGAATATTCCAGAGAGAGAGAGAACAGCATGTGCAAGGAAAGAAAGAACCTGGGATGTGTACTGAGAAACTGAATGTAGGCCAGTTTGATGGAATTGAGTGAAGGTTCCATAAGAGAAGAGAACCTGAGTAATAAGTGTAATTTCATTTCTCAAAATGGTTAAAAAAAAATACTATTTTTTTTTCCTGGAATATATTGTTTGACAGAGCCTTAGTGGTATAGTAAGAGCTTGGCTGCTAACCCAAAAGTGAGCAGTTTGAATCCACCAGCTGCTTCTTGGAAACCCTATGGGGCTGGAAACCCTATGGGACAGGAAACCCTATGGGGCAGTTCTACTTCATCCTATAGGGTCGCTATGAGTCAGAATGACTTGAGGGCCAGCAGGTTTAGATTTACGCTTATCATTTAGCATACACAGTCCAATGCAGAAGACACAGAAAATAATTTATCACTTAATTATTGACCATGTTGCTGTTGTTGTTAGGTGCTGTCAAGCTGATTTCAACTCATATTGACCCCATGTGACAGGGTAGACTGTCCCACAGGGTTTTCTAGGCTTCAGTCTTTCTGGAAGCAGATCACCAGGTCTTTCTCCCACGGAGCTGCTGGGTGGGTTTGAACTGCCAATCTTTTTGGTTAACAGCCAAAAGCTTAACCACTGCATTACCAAGGCTACTTATTACTGACCATAGGAAAGCTTAAATCATAAATCATAACATGAGGCATTTGTCAATTAAAGATATTTCCACTTAAACTTTGGTTTTGTTCATAATACTTAGGAAAGCTTATGAATGCATTTCTAGTTAAAAACATACTTAAAAGCCAATATGAAGTAGTAACTTATTTTTGCAAGACTTGTTATATCATCATTGTAGCAGAATTATGATCTTACTAAATAGCTTTATTACTATGGTTTCTGTTTTTTGCCTTCGTATTTGAAAATCATAGAAATCCAAAACCAGGGAGAAAAGCAATAAGTAGGTAACGTACTACCCAAAGTAGTCACAAGGTATTTTTTTTCGGTTAATTCTGTTAAGATTTGCAATAATGAAGTGGCAGAGATATTTTATTTTGTATCTTAATATTATGATGCAATTAAATTAGTTATTTTTCTGGAACAAAGACACTGTGATACATGAGCACCCAGTTACTGGTAACTATCAGGAATTCACTCATTCAGTTAACAAAACCACAGTGAACCAAACAAAGCCTCTCCAAAGAGTTTTAATTTCAATGGAAAGGCTGATTGTTAAAAAAAAAAAAAAGAACAAGTAAATATGTAATCATATTTATAAGACATGTAATGAGTGTATTGAAATAATGGATTGTGTTAACAGTGCTACATATCAAAACACATTTAACTTTGTTATGAAAATTTTTATTTTTGCCTATTTTAGAAAATCATGGAAAGTATACGCCTTTGTAAAATACAATCAACACAGTTTGCTTCTTGTTACAGTGTATAATTTGGAAAGTATCTTGGAGCTGAAGAAGGGACTATCAGACAGTTATTTTTGGTTCTGGTTTGGGCAATTTTTTCTAAATATATGAAGTTAGCTTCGTGAAGAAAGCACTCATCTCTTTAACTTCCTGTTTAAGAAGTAAAAAAGAAGTTTAGGAAGGCTTACTATGACCGACCGGTAATGATAGTCTATTCATTGGAAGAACTTTGTTTTTCCCTTGCCCATAAGCGTAGCCTAAGGAAGCTGAAACCCTCAAAACAGCATATGTGTACATTTTACCAAAACACAGAATTGACAAAGTGGCATAATCCAAATCTCAATCTTGAGAAATTGTAAATTGCACTGGAAAGCCTAACTAAAACTGACAAATACTACAATTTTAAAAAATCAGTATTTGAGCCCCTAAAGTCAAGCTGTTTGGAATAGCAATTACTATAGACAAAATTCGAAGCTATTATTTTTAAAATTCGTTCTTCAGAAACTGGTCATTAGCTGTAAAATTTTATTCCTGTTATGTGGAAAGCTTTCTTTAGTTGGCTGAGAAAAAGTAAAATGTTAAAATAAGTAGCCCTGTTCCACAGTAATTTGTTTTGTGTGGTAATTTAAACAGTTATGAGTGTTTTAGAGATACTAAACCATTTAGAATGCAGAATGCTTTTCAGCCCATTTTTCATTCTTTAAGTATTTTTCACATTAATGTACCAGAGTATATGCTATTGATTAAATGGCAAAATTAAAAGGCATAAAAGCAAAGATGGGTATTGAGACACTAATCTAATTTTGGTTGTTGTTGCTGTTAGGTGCCGTTGAGTCGGTTCCAACTCATACAGACCCCATGTCCAACAGAACAACAAAACGCTGCCCGGTCCTGCACCATCCTCACAATCATTGCTATGTTTGAGCCCATAGTTGCAGCCACTGTATCAATCCATTTCATTGAGGATCTTCCTCTTCTTTGCTGACTATTTTACCAAGCATGATGTGTTTTTCCAGGGACTGGTCCCTCCTGATAACATGTCCAAAGTATATGAGACCAAGTCTCACTACCCTCACTTTTAAAGAGCATTCTGGCTGTACTTCTTCCAAGACAGATTTGTTCATTCTTCTGGCAGTCCATGGTATATTCAATATTTTTCACCAACATCATAATTCAAATGTATCAATTATTTGGTCTTCCTTATTCATTGTCCAGCTTTCCCATGCATATGAGGCAGTTGAAAACACCATGGCTTGGGTCAGGCGCACCTTACTCCTCGGATTATTTGAGATTGAATAAGCATGGTGAAAGGATACAACCCTCATGCACACCCTTCCTGATTTTATACCAGGCAGTATCCCCTTGTTCTGTTCAGTTGACTGCCTTTTGGTCTATGTACAGGTTCCATATGAGCACAATTAAATGTTCTGGAATTGCTATTCTTTGCAGTGTTATCCATAATTTGTTATGATCCACATAGTCGGATGCCGTTGGATAGTCAATAAATCATAGATAAACATCTTTGTTTAATTTAGAAGCACAGTTGCAATGCAACCTCTCAGCTCCTGTTTTCTGCTAATGTTAAATCAGGACAGTATTGACTGTCTACTTTCCTGAACATTTTCAGAAGAAATTTGAGCTTGATGACTGGGTTCATCCAATTGTCTTGCATTAGTGTGAGACTCAGTGTAAAGTTATACACCAAATGATAACTATCAGGCATTTTCCTTCCTTCATAGCTACTCAAGATTCTCTTTCCAGACACTCCAAAGTCCCTCTGGCCCCTTTGGGCAGAAACCAGCCATCTCCCTGGGCACTTGCTCAGGATTGTCCAGCCACATCAGGGATCCCAGGGCTGCTGCTTGGATATCCTCCAGTCTCCAGAGTCTCCTCTTTCTCTGATATCTATATCTGTTGAATTTTTAGTTTTGACTTTCCCTCTTGCTTTTTGTAATTGCAATCTTTTTTTCAAAACCTCTTTACTCTGAAGGCTTTTCTGATTCCTTCACTGACTGAAGTATTACTAACATGAGGCATTTGTATATAGCAGACTATTACTGAAATTTTGGAGTTATAGTGTGTGCTGTAAGGATCACTCTGAATCCAATCCCCAAAATGTAGATTGGATCGATCCAGTCCTCACATTCCCACTTTTCCATCCTCATTGCCAGCCACCCCTGCGACACTGTCTCTTTCTGGCTCAGCCACCCAGAGCTAGGTCAGAGTTCACAAAATAAAAGGACACTATCCTTCAGATTGCCAAATAGGCAGATGCCAGGTGCAAGTTTGGGGACTCCGCATGACACCCCAACCTTATGACCTGTTGGCCACAAATTAGGAGCTGATTTCCCACTACCCCTTCAGGATGCCAACTGCAAGCTTGGTAATCCACACGACACATTTACTTTCTGATCTCCTGGCTCCCACTGACCATTTGGGTTCCATAATTCACTAGAACAACTCACAGAACTCACTGAGAGTACACCTTACTTATGACTACAGATTTATCATAACCAAAAAGAATACAAATGAAGAGACGCCTAGGGCAAGGTTTGAGAGTGTTCCCAATTCAGTTTCCATGTCCCAGGGGACTTGCCGCTCTTCTGAGAGCAACTCTTCTGGGAGCAGATGTTCTCACCAACCAGGAAGTCCATCTGAGACTCCATGTTCAGGGCTTTTTATTGGCTAGTCCTGCATGGTAGGCTAAATCATGCCTCCTGACGCTAGTTGATATCAATCTTCCAGATGAGTCTTTTCTGGTTTGGCCAGCCACACTTACAACACAAATTCTCAGGCATGGTCTGGAAAAGTCCCAGACCAAGGCACCCCAATCACTGCAAGGGTTATTTCTCCAGAGGCAAGGACAAAGACTACGTTACTTACAGTAAATCTAGGTCCTGTATCCAACACAGTGGAATTGTAATATTACCAAGTACTAGCCATAAGTTAAAATTATGGTTATCGTGGTCCTACAGCACTATTGGTTATCCATTCACCATTTTTCCTATCTCCCCTTAGGCTTGCTGCCTTTACTTCTGGTTACTGCTTTGCCCATTGCCTCTCCTGCCTTTTCCCTATCAACTCCCAAATCCTTTTTTTCTACTGTTCCATTGCCAGTTTCTAATCCCCAAATTTCATTTCTATTTCTAAAACCAAGTGACTTTGTTTTCCAATTAATATCTTTCTGTATATTCAAAACAAAGCAGTATAATTTAGTCCTAAAGTAGGTACACTTTTTAGAAATAGATAGCTTTTCCTATGATATAATCAAATTCCTTGGTAGGATACCATTCACTATTAATCTTTGGCATAGGAGGCATAAATGTAAGGATTTACTTTCTTTTTCCTGAAAAGTTCCCTCAAGGCCACTGGGTAGGGGGTTGGCTGAGAAGGCTGGTTTTTTCTTCTACACATTCATTTATCTTTGCTTGAGAGTACTCACTTGAGTTACAATAGGAACTTGTAGAGGTACTAATTCAGAAAGAAAAGAAAACATCTTGTCAGGATTTGTTTTTTAAACAAAAGATTATCCAGACCATAACTATTGTTATTGTTAGCTGCTGTCGAGTTGGCTCTGACTCACGGTGACCCCAAGTACAACAGAAAGAAACTTTGCCCCGTCCTGTGCCATCTTCAAGATTGTTGTTATGCTTGAGCCCATTGTTGTGGCCACTGTGTATTTTGAGTGCCTTCCAACCTACAGAGTTCATCTTCCAGCACTATACTGGACAATATTCTGTTGTGATCCAAATGGTTTTTATTGACTTTTTTTCAGAAGTAGATATCCAGGCCTTCTTCCTAGTCTGTCTTACTCTGGAAGATCCCCTGAAACCTTTTCACCATGGGTGACTCTGCTAGTATTTGATATATAGGTAGCATAGCTTCCAGCATCATAGTGACAAGCAAAACAGCAAGTACAACAAACTGACAAACATGTGGTGATCATAAGTGTTATCCTACGTCAATTAGCCAAAAGGAATGTAACCATTTCTCCGTCTCTCTCCATCCCCAATCTCTCCCATCCTGACAGGCTGTCCTTCAATTCCACTCTTTGGGGATTTCTTTTTCAATTCGAGGCCAGTCTCAACACTCATTCACACAAGAGATGTTTCTTGAGCAATTGGTCTACATTATCTTTAATCTTTACAACATTTCTGCAAGGCAGGCATTATTAAACATACTACACAGATGAGAGGTTAAATGACTTGGTCAACATCTCAGTCTCCTGCTGTTTACTCTTAAAAATTTTGCACTTTACTTTTCTATTCTGGTTGGCATAGGCTTATGTATATACTATCTTCATGGCCAACTATTCTTAATTTAGGCAGGGAGAAAAGTTCATCACACTGGTCAGGGTTATACACAGCAGGATGAGGTATTCAGGTTGATGGGAGGCACCAAAGGGAAGGAATCTTGGGTCAGTACCGAAAGAGAGTAAATTATTGAGCTACTGGTAAAAGTTTTGGGAAAGAAATGAAACACTCATGAACCAAGAAAATAGTTCAAAAAGTGAGTCAAGATGAAAATCCCACAAGTAGAGGCCAGAGAATGGAACAAGATGGCCAGGGGGCAAAGGAAATAAACGTAGGTTGAAGGATAGTTCAGGAACAAATTTTTAAATTGTGGTTACATTGTCCGTTATGCATGGTAACGTATCATGATGACTGATAATTAATCATAACATAGTGATATCTTAGCACGCATCATTAACACCCAATTAAAATGTCACCAGGACTGGAATTTTGGATCTACTTTTATACAACAAGAATTGTGCCCCCCAAAATATTTATTGTAAATCTTAACCCCTATACTTGTGGATGTAATCCCATTTGGGAATAGGTTTCTTTGTTATGTTAATGAGGCCATATCAGTGTAGGATGTGTCTTAAGCCAATTGCTTTTGAGATACTAAAAAGAACAGAGTAATCACAGAAGCAGGAAGCACTGATAAGGGAAGTCTGATGCCCCATCACATGAAGATCACCAAGGAACCAAGGAACAGAGCTGAAAAGACACAATGACCTTCCCCCAGAGCTGACAGAGAGAAAGTCTTTCCTAGAGCAGTTGCCCTGAATTCAGACTTCTAGTCTCCTAAACTGTGGGAAAAACAAACAAAAACAAAAAACGTTTTTGTTCGTTAAAGCCACCCACTTGTGGTATTTCTGATATAGCAGCACTAAGAAACTAAGACAGTATCTAAGCTGTTTGGTAAATATTGTTTGGTTCTTCTCAATACCTTTTTCTTAAGTCATCATGGTGGAGAAGAGAGACACATAATTAGCAGTTAATTTTTATTGAAAGCTTAAATCCTCCTATCAACTCTATGAGATAAGTATTTTATTATTCCCAAGGTACAGATGAGAAAACTGAGGCATAGAAATTTTGAGTAACTTTCACACTATTGTACAATGGATAGGTTGCATATTAAGGATTTGAGTTTATAACTGTGCATTGTGTTAAAATATAAAATAATGATAAATAATGATACAGTATAAGCAAATGAAGATCCAATGAATTCTGCTTGGAGGAGGATCATTATCTCTTAATGAGATGACATATCTCCTTGTGGGCTATCCCACAATTTGGTGTCCATGTAAATATTACCTTCAATTGTGTTCTCAGGTAAATATTACCCTTAATAGTGCCCTCATTACCAACATACTGAAAGTAATTCCTGAATGAGGATTTTTCCTGATTTTCTTCTACCACATAACCCTAAGTCTTAGAAACATTCTTACTCTACATGGCTGTTCCATTCAAGTTAAGGTTTGCTTCAGAAATTTTAGATATCAAGTGCTATAATACTTCATTGCTTACACTGAACTTTTCATAAGAACTAACACCAAAAAAACAAGAGGTCATTAAAAAGACAGGAAAGAAAGAAAAGACCAAAATGGATGTCAGAAGAGACCCTGAAACTTGCTCTTGAATGTCGAGTAGCTAAAGCAAAAGGAAGAAATGATGAAGTAAGAAAACTGAACAGAAGATTTCAAAGGGTGGCTCAAGAAGACAAAGGAAAGTATTAGAATGACATGTGCAAAGAGCTGGAGATAGAAAACCAAAAAGGAAGAACACACTCGGCTCGGCATTCCTCAAGCTGAAAGAAGTGAAGAAAAAATTGAAGCCTCGAGTTGCAATAGTGAAGGATTCTATGAGGAAAATGTTAAACGATGCCAGAAGCATAAAAGAAGATGGAAGTAATACACAGAGTCATTATACCAAAAAGAATTGGTCGACGTTCAACCATTTCAAGAGGTAGCATATGATCAGGAACCGATGGTACTGAAGAAAGAAGTCCAAGCTGCACTGAAGGCATTGGCGAAAAAAAAGGTTCCAGGAATTGACAGAATATCAATTGAGATGTTTCAGCAAACGGATGCAGTGCTGGAAGTGCTCACTCATCTATGCCAAGAAATTTGGAAGACAACTACCTGGCCAACTGACTGGAGGAGATCCATATTTATGCCTATTCCCACGAAAGGTGATCCAACTGAAAGTGGAAATTATTCAATGTCATTAATACCACATGCAAGTAAAATTTTGCTAAAGATCATTCAAAAGGGGCTACAGCAGTATGTCGACAGGGAACTGCCAGAAATTCAGGCCAGATTCGGAAGAGGACATGGAACCAGGGATATCACTGCTGATGTCAGATGGATCCTGGCTGAAAGCAGAGAATACCAGAAAAAATGTTTGCCTGTGTTTTATCGACTATGCAAAGGCATTTGATTGTGTGGATCATAAAAAATTATGGATAACATTGCAAAGAATGGGAATTCCAACACTTAATTGTGCTCATCAGGAACCTGTACACAGATCAGAAAGCAGTTGTTCATACAGAACAAGGGGATACTGCGTGGTTTAAAGTCAGGAAAGGTGTGTGTCAGGGTTTCATCCTTTCACCGTACCTATTCAATCTGTATGCTGAGCGAATAATCCGAGAAGCTGGACTATCTGAAGAAGAAAGGGGCATTAGGACTGGAGAAAGACTCATTAACAACCTGCAATATGCAGATGACACAACCTTGCTTGCTGAAAGTGAAGAGGACTTGAAGTACTTACTGGTGAAGATCAAAGACCATAGCCTTCAGTATGGATTACACCTCAAAGTAAAGAAAACAAAAATCCTCACAACTGGACCAATAAGCAGCATTACGATAAATGGAGAAAAGATTGAGGTTGTCAAGGATTTCATTTTACTTGGATCCACAATCAACAACCATGGAAGCAGCAGTCAAGAAATCAAATGATGCATTGCATTGGGCAAATCAGCTGCAAGAGATCTCTTTAAAGTGTTAAAAAGCAAAGAAATCACCTTGAGAACTAAGGCACACCCAAGCCATGGTGTTTTCAATCGCCTCATATGCATTCGAAAGCTGGACAATGAGTAGGGAAGACTGAAGAAGAACTGACACCTTTGAATCGTGGTGTTGGAGAAGAATATTGAATATACCATGGACTGCCAGAAAAACAAACAAATCTGTCTTGGAAGAAGTACAACCAGAATGCTCCTTAGAAGCAAGGATGGCGAGACTATGTCTCACGCACTTTGAATGTGTTATCAGGAGGGATCAGTCCCTGGAGAAGGACATCCTGCTTGGTAAAGTAGAGGGTAAGTGAAAAAGAGGAAGACCATCAATGAGGTAGATTGACATAGTGGCTGCAACAATGAGCTCAAGCATAACAATGATTGTGAGCATGGCGCAGGACCGGGCAGTGTTTCGTTCTGTTGTGCATAGGGTTGCTATGAGTTGGAACCGACTTGATGGCGCCTAACAACAACAACAACAATACCAAAAAACCAAACCCATTACCATCAAGTCAATTGTGACTCATAGCAACCCTATAGGATAGAGTAGAACTGCCCTATAGGGTTTCCAAGGAGTGACTGGTGAATTTGAGCTGCCAACCTTTTGGTTAGCAGCTGTAGCTCTTAACCACTGTGCCACCAGGGCTCCTTATAAGAACTAGGAGAGTCAAATAACATGTCAAAGTCCACATGGTGATGTTTATACCTCAGGCAGGCTGAATAAGAAAAGAGGTACTTTCTGAACAAAATGTTTTCCTGTGAGTAGCTCTTCCTAAGGATAAGCGTTAACTGGACTAGAAATGTAGTTAAATGTTCTTTTCGCTGGCATGTTCTTTAACAGAACTCTCCATAAGAAAAGTTCAACTGAACAAGGAAATAACAATTTATTCTCTTCTCCAAACCATTACTAGTTAGCGTGAAAGGCCTGGTTTCCCTATATTTTCCATTTATTTCTATGTTGTGTGATCACAGTAGTAAAAAATGATGACTGTCTGCTCCAAACGAAATCAGAGGAAAACCAAGCCTAATTAAAGTGCCCGAGAATGGGGGAACAGTTCTAGCTAATGGGGGGTTTATTAGAAGAATGTTTCTACCCTTAATGCTGAGCATTTTTCTACAATGTTTATTTTTTGTCTGCAATGTGTAGAGAACACAAAGCATATGAGTCATCATTCTAAATACTAATTATCATTACACCTGCCTGTAGATGTAGAAAGAAAGGACATTGGAGAATTAGTTACCCATGTATCAGATCATTTCTGGGAAGGATTTTATTAAAATACAGAACAAAAATCTGGAGTTATTTTTCTTATTATTTTTACTTTTCTAATCATGGAAGGCAGAAACCTTCCTTTTATCAATTGGGTCTTTTTTTTTTTTTTTTTTTAATATTTTATTGTACTTCAGGTGAAGGCTTACAGAACAGATAGTTTCTCATGTAACAGTAGCACACATGCTGTTTTATGACATTGGTTAACAACGCCACAACATTTTAACCCTCTAAATTCTCAACTTTTTTTTTTTTTGAAAATACACACAGCCAAAGATACGCCATTTCAAAAATTTTTTTTTACATACACATTTAAGTGACATTGACTACGCTCTTCTAATTGTGCTGTTATTCTCACTTAAGATGAAGGCTTACAGGACAAAATAGTCTCCCATTTAACAGTTACTACAAATGTTGCCCTATGACAATGGTTAACAATCTCACAACACATCAACAATATCCTTACTCTACTTTGTGTTCCCTATCATCAGCTTCCTACTCCCCTTCTGCCTTCTGGGCCTTGTCACTGGACTCCTGTACCTCGTTACTCTCATGGTTTTACTGGGCTGTCCACTCACAGGCTGATCAGTGAACCTTGAAGGTAACTTTACCACTGAGCTAAAAGGGTGTCTGGGGGCCATACTCTCGGGGTTTCTCCAGTCTCCTTTAGGCCAGTAAATTGGGTCTTTTTTTTTTTTTTGTGAGTTAGAATTATGCTCTACATCCTTCTCCAGCTCTGTCCAGAACCCTCTGTTGTGATCCTGGTCAGAGCAGTCAGCGGTGGTAGCCGGGCACCATCTAGCTGTACTGGACTCAGTCCGGTGAAGGTCTTGGTAGCTGTGGACAATTAGTCCTTTGGACTAATCTTTTCGTTGTATCCTGTTCTCTTCATTCTCACTTGCTCCCGAAGAGAAGAGACCAGTGGAGTATCTTAGATGGCCGCTCACAGGCTTTTAAGACCCCAGACACTACTCACCAAGGTAGAATGTAGAGCATTATCTTTATAAGTAGTGTCATGCAATTGGGTCTTTTTGATGGCATTTTGCTTTAGTAAAGTTTTATCATATTGTAATAAATTCTTATTAGAGTTGGCGGAAGCTTTCCACTACAATTTACTTTAAACTTCTCTGAAACTCAGTTTTCTCCTCTGGAGAATGGAGAAATTAGTAGTGTCTACCTCACAGAAGAAGCGGCCCTGGTGGCGCAACTGCTAAGCACTTGGCTGCTAACTGAAAGGTTGGCGGTTTGAACCAACTAGCCGCTCCGAATGAGAAAGACCTGGTAATCTGCTCCTGTAAAGATTACAGCCTGGGAAACCCTATAGGGCAGTTCTACTCTGTCACATGGGGTTGCACCTAACAACAACAATACCTCATAGAAGAACTGTGAAGATTAAATAAGGCATGTGCTGGAAACATGGTAAAGGCTCAATGGATGTTAACCATTGTGATCATTCCTGAAACAGGGAGGGTATCGATGGCATTGATGCCATGTCTTTGTGTAGCATATTTATGTTTTCCTTCTGTTACACTATATTTTCCAAAGATGGCTGCAACAATATCTCTCATCCCATTCCTACACTTACACACATTCTTATATTGCACTTTTTTACCATGTGAACTTGGCACACCACCTATCAAAGTGGAAGGGTCTAAGTCCCCTCTAAGGAGTGCTGGTGCCACATTGGTTAAGTGCTTGGTAACCAAAAGGTCAGATATTCAAACCCAGCAGTCACTCTGTGGGAGAAAAGACCTGACAATCTGATCCTATGAAGATTACAGCCTGGGAAACATTATGGGGCAGTTCTATTCTGTCCTGCGGGGTTGCTATGAGTCAGAATCAACGGCAACAACAAGCAGCGCACTCTCCTTTCGAGGCAGGAAAGCCTCTGTGACTGCCTTCACCAAGAGTGTATGGTGGAAGTGATGCTATGTAATTTATGAGGCTAAGTCATAAAAATGGCACACACTTCTGTCATGTTCTTTTTTTGTAATTTATTTTTGTTGTTGTTATTGAGAACATACTGTCATGTTCTTTTGAGACACTTACTCTGAAGGAAGTCAGCTGCTGTGTAAGCGTCCATCTGCGCTTAGGTGGCCATACTGTAAGGAAGCCCAAACTAGCTCACTCAGAGTGAACCCATGAAGTAGCCTGAAACTAAAAAGAAAAGAGGGGAGAGTGAGAGAGAAACAAAGACAGAGAGAGAGAAATATGGCTGGCCATTACCCAGCTGCCCCAGTCTCCATTACACCAGCTTCAGTCACTGTTTGACTACAATCCCTTGAGAGACCCCAAGCCAGAACTGACCAGCAGAGAACTTCCTGAATTCCTGACCCAGAAATTCCATGAGTGTAAAATAAATGAATGTTATTGTTTTAACAGTAGTTATTTGTTTTGCAGTAGTAGTAACAGACTATTGGTGCAGTGGTTAAGAGCTCGGCTGCTAACGAAAAGTTTGCGGTTCAAATCCACCAGCCACTCCTTGGAAATCTTATGGGGCAGTTCTACTCTGTCCTATAGGGTTGCTATGAGTTGGAATCTACTTGATGTCAACGAGTTGTTTGCTGTTGTTGTAGTGACAGAAAGTGTGAAATAATAGTGTGAAGTGTGAAATAATAGAGTCAATAACTCCATACTGAGAAAATCTTAAGTTTGCTCACAGGAGAACACTAAAATGTGCAATGTTTTTAGTT